>NW_027167677.1:0-283712 GCF_040954835.1 Lepisosteus oculatus | reverse complement strand
TATTTTTTTTTTCGGCACCTGCTGCCAGAATACAGCTTGAAGTAAGCATGATTTGTGTTATATCGGGGTCAGCATCACAATTCCCACTAAAGTTTGGCTAAAAGTATCATTTTATTTGGATTCCAATACAAAAAACGAAAGAGTTTAGCATGTAGAAAGTGTGTTTGAAAAATTTTGCATTTTTAACCACTTTTGAGCGACAGCCGCGCGGCTTAGCAAAAATCGCAAATGTGGGCCAAAAGTCGTCGTCAAGGAAACATCCAAACAAGACTTTTCCTGCATTTCAACTGCCTCCAAAAGCACAGCAAAGGCATCAGTAAATGTCTACTTCTCATTCAAACCCTAACCCTAACCCTAGCTCGGGCACTTGTATTACTCTACTCCAATGAAAAACCTTGCCTTCACATCCTGTGTTCAAAAAGTTACCCAAATGTCTCCAAACTCGTCAGAAACATTGAATGCAATGCTTGAAAGCACCCTCATTGTATCTGCACTGAATCTGTTTTACAATTCCAGTATTTTTTTTTTCGGCACCTGCTGCCAGAATACAGCTTGAAGTAAGCATGATTTGTGTTATATCGGGGTCAGCATCACAATTCCCACTAAAGTTTGGCTAAAAGTATCATTTTATTTGGATTCCAATACAAAAAACGAAAGAGTTTAGCATGTAGAAAGTGTGTTTGAAAAATTTTGCATTTTTAACCACTTTTGAGCGACAGCCGCGCGGCTTAGCAAAAATCGCAAATGTGGGCCAAAAGTCGTCGTCAAGGAAACATCCAAACAAGACTTTTCCTGCATTTCAACTGCCTCCAGAAGCACAGCAAAGGCATCAGTAAATGTCTACTTCTCATTCAAACCCTAACCCTAACCCTAGCTCGGGCACTTGTATTACTCTACTCCAATGAAAAACCTTGCCTTCACATCCTGTGTTCAAAAAGTTACCCAAATGTCTCCAAACTCGTCAGAAACATTGAATGCAATGCTTGAAAGCACCCTCATTGTATCTGCACTGAATCTGTTTTACAATTCCAGTATTTTTTTTTTCGGCACCTGCTGCCAGAATACAGCTTGAAGTAAGCATGATTTGTGTTATATCGGGGTCAGCATCACAATTCCCACTAAAGTTTGGCTAAAAGTATCATTTTATTTGGATTCCAATACAAAAAACGAAAGAGTTTAGCATGTAGAAAGAGTGTTTGAAAAATTTTGCATTTTTAACCACTTTTGAGCGACAGCCGCGCTGCTTAGCAAAAATCGCAAATGTGGGCCAAAAGTCGTCGTCAAGGAAACATCCAAACAAGACTTTTCCTGCATTTCAACTGCCTCCAAAAGCACAGCAAAGGCATCAGTAAATGTCTACTTCTCATTCAAACCCTAACCCTAACCCTAGCTTGGGCACTTGTATTACTGTACACCAATGAAAAACCTTGCCTTCACATCCTGTGTTCAAAAAGTTACCCAAATGTCTCCAAACTCGTCAGAAACATTGAATGCAATGCTTGAAAGCACCCTCATTGTATCTGCACTGAATCTGTTTTACAATTCCAGTATTTTTTTTTTCGGCACCTGCTGCCGGAATACAGCTTGAAGTAAGCATGATTTGTGTTATATCGGGGTCAGCATCACAATTCCCACTAAAGTTTGGCTAAAAGTATCATTTTATTTGGATTCCAATACAAAAAACGAAAGAGTTTAGCATGTAGAAAGTGTGTTTGAAAAATTTTGCATTTTTAACCACTTTTGAGCGACAGCCGCGCGGCTTAGCAAAAATCGCAAATGTGGGCCAAAAGTCGTCGTCAAGGAAACATCCAAACAAGACTTTTCCTGCATTTCAACTGCCTCCAAAAGCACAGCAAAGGCATCAGTAAATGTCTACTTCTCATTCAAACCCTAACCCTAACCCTAGCTCGGGCACTTGTATTACTCTACTCCAATGAAAAACCTTGCCTTCACATCCTGTGTTCAAAAAGTTACCCAAATGTCTCCAAACTCGTCAGAAACATTGAATGCAATGCTTGAAAGCACCCTCATTGTATCTGCACTGAATCTGTTTTACAATTCCAGTATTTTTTTTTTCGGCACCTGCTGCCAGAATACAGCTTGAAGTAAGCATGATTTGTGTTATATCGGGGTCAGCATCACAATTCCCACTAAAGTTTGGCTAAAAGTATCATTTTATTTGGATTCCAATACAAAAAACGAAAGAGTTTAGCATGTAGAAAGTGTGTTTGAAAAATTTTGCATTTTTAACCACTTTTGAGCGACAGCCGCGCGGCTTAGCAAAAATCGCAAATGTGGGCCAAAAGTCGTCGTCAAGGAAACATCCAAACAAGACTTTTCCTGCATTTCAACTGCCTCCAAAAGCACAGCAAAGGCATCAGTAAATGTCTACTTCTCATTCAAACCCTAACCCTAACCCTAGCTCGGGCACTTGTATTACTCTACTCCAATGAAAAACCTTGCCTTCACATCCTGTGTTCAAAAAGTTACCCAAATGTCTCCAAACTCGTCAGAAACATTGAATGCAATGCTTGAAAGCACCCTCATTGTATCTGCACTGAATCTGTTTTACAATTCCAGTATTTTTTTTTTCGGCACCTGCTGCCAGAATACAGCTTGAAGTAAGCATGATTTGTGTTATATCGGGGTCAGCATCACAATTCCCACTAAAGTTTGGCTAAAAGTATCATTTTATTTGGATTCCAATACAAAAAACGAAAGAGTTTAGCATGTAGAAAGATTGTTTGAAAAATTTTGCATTTTTAACCACTTTTGAGCGACAGCCGCGCTGCTTAGCAAAAATCGCAAATGTGGGCCAAAAGTCGTCGTCAAGGAAACATCCAAACAAGACTTTTCCTGCATTTCAACTGCCTCCAAAAGCACAGCAAAGGCATCAGTAAATGTCTACTTCTCATTCAAACCCTAACCCTAACCCTAGCTTGGGCACTTGTATTACTGTACACCAATGAAAAACCTTGCCTTCACATCCTGTGTTCAAAAAGTTACCCAAATGTCTCCAAACTCGTCAGAAACATTGAATGCAATGCTTGAAAGCACCCTCATTGTACCTGCACTGAATCTGTTTTACAATTCCAGTATTTTTTTTTTCGGCACCTGCTGCCGGAATACAGCTTGAAGTAAGCATGATTTGTGTTATATCGGGGTCAGCATCACAATTCCCACTAAAGTTTGGCTAAAAGTATCATTTTATTTGGATTCCAATACAAAAAACGAAAGAGTTTAGCATGTAGAAAGTGTGTTTGAAAAATTTTGCATTTTTAACCACTTTTGAGCGACAGCCGCGCGGCTTAGCAAAAATCGCAAATGTGGGCCAAAAGTCGTCGTCAAGGAAACATCCAAACAAGACTTTTCCTGCATTTCAACTGCCTCCAAAAGCACAGCAAAGGCATCAGTAAATGTCTACTTCTCATTCAAACCCTAACCCTAACCCTAGCTCGGGCACTTGTATTACTCTACTCCAATGAAAAACCTTGCCTTCACATCCTGTGTTCAAAAAGTTACCCAAATGTCTCCAAACTCGTCAGAAACATTATATGCAATGCTTGAAAGCACCCTCATTGTATCTGCACTGAATCTGTTTTACAATTCCAGTATTTTTTTTTCGGCACCTGCTGCCAGAATACAGCTTGAAGTAAGCATGATTTGTGTTATATCGGGGTCAGCATCACAATTCCCACTAAAGTTTGGCTAAAAGTATCATTTTATTTGGATTCCAATACAAAAAACGAAAGAGTTTAGCATGTAGAAAGAGTGTTTGAAAAATTTTGCATTTTTAACCACTTTTGAGCGACAGCCGCGCTGCTTAGCAAAAATCGCAAATGTGGGCCAAAAGTCGTCGTCAAGGAAACATCCAAACAAGACTTTTCCTGCATTTCAACTGCCTCCAAAAGCACAGCAAAGGCATCAGTAAATGTCTACTTCTCATTCAAACCCTAACCCTAACCCTAGCTTGGGCACTTGTATTACTGTACACCAATGAAAAACCTTGCCTTCACATCCTGTGTTCAAAAAGTTACCCAAATGTCTCCAAACTCGTCAGAAACATTGAATGCAATGCTTGAAAGCACCCTCATTGTATCTGCACTGAATCTGTTTTACAATTCCAGTATTTTTTTTTTCGGCACCTGCTGCCGGAATACAGCTTGAAGTAAGCATGATTTGTGTTATATCGGGGTCAGCATCACAATTCCCACTAAAGTTTGGCTAAAAGTATCATTTTATTTGGATTCCAATACAAAAAACGAAAGAGTTTAGCATGTAGAAAGTGTGTTTGAAAAATTTTGCATTTTTAACCACTTTTGAGCGACAGCCGCGCGGCTTAGCAAAAATCGCAAATGTGGGCCAAAAGTCGTCGTCAAGGAAACATCCAAACAAGACTTTTCCTGCATTTCAACTGCCTCCAAAAGCACAGCAAAGGCATCAGTAAATGTCTACTTCTCATTCAAACCCTAACCCTAACCCTAGCTCGGGCACTTGTATTACTCTACTCCAATGAAAAACCTTGCCTTCACATCCTGTGTTCAAAAAGTTACCCAAATGTCTCCAAACTCGTCAGAAACATTGAATGCAATGCTTGAAAGCACCCTCATTGTATCTGCACTGAATCTGTTTTACAATTCCAGTATTTTTTTTTTCGGCACCTGCTGCCAGAATACAGCTTGAAGTAAGCATGATTTGTGTTATATCGGGGTCAGCATCACAATTCCCACTAAAGTTTGGCTAAAAGTATCATTTTATTTGGATTCCAATACAAAAAACGAAAGAGTTTAGCATGTAGAAAGTGTGTTTGAAAAATTTTGCATTTTTAACCACTTTTGAGCGACAGCCGCGCGGCTTAGCAAAAATCGCAAATGTGGGCCAAAAGTCGTCGTCAAGGAAACATCCAAACAAGACTTTTCCTGCATTTCAACTGCCTCCAAAAGCACAGCAAAGGCATCAGTAAATGTCTACTTCTCATTCAAACCCTAACCCTAACCCTAGCTCGGGCACTTGTATTACTCTACTCCAATGAAAAACCTTGCCTTCACATCCTGTGTTCAAAAAGTTACCCAAATGTCTCCAAACTCGTCAGAAACATTGAATGCAATGCTTGAAAGCACCCTCATTGTATCTGCACTGAATCTGTTTTACAATTCCAGTATTTTTTTTTTCGGCACCTGCTGCCGGAATACAGCTTGAAGTAAGCATGATTTGTGTTATATCGGGGTCAGCATCACAATTCCCACTAAAGTTTGGCTAAAAGTATCATTTTATTTGGATTCCAATACAAAAAACGAAAGAGTTTAGCATGTAGAAAGTGTGTTTGAAAAATTTTGCATTTTTAACCACTTTTGAGCGACAGCCGCGCGGCTTAGCAAAAATCGCAAATGTGGGCCAAAAGTCGTCGTCAAGGAAACATCCAAACAAGACTTTTCCTGCATTTCAACTGCCTCCAAAAGCACAGCAAAGGCATCAGTAAATGTCTACTTCTCATTCAAACCCTAACCCTAACCCTAGCTCGGGCACTTGTATTACTCTACTCCAATGAAAAACCTTGCCTTCACATCCTGTGTTCAAAAAGTTACCCAAATGTCTCCAAACTCGTCAGAAACATTGAATGCAATGCTTGAAAGCACCCTCATTGTATCTGCACTGAATCTGTTTTACAATTCCAGTATTTTTTTTTTCGGCACCTGCTGCCAGAATACAGCTTGAAGTAAGCATGATTTGTGTTATATCGGGGTCAGCATCACAATTCCCACTAAAGTTTGGCTAAAAGTATCATTTTATTTGGATTCCAATACAAAAAACGAAAGAGTTTAGCATGTAGAAAGTGTGTTTGAAAAATTTTGCATTTTTAACCACTTTTGAGCGACAGCCGCGCGGCTTAGCAAAAATCGCAAATGTGGGCCAAAAGTCGTCGTCAAGGAAACATCCAAACAAGACTTTTCCTGCATTTCAACTGCCTCCAAAAGCACAGCAAAGGCATCAGTAAATGTCTACTTCTCATTCAAACCCTAACCCTAACCCTAGCTCGGGCACTTGTATTACTCTACTCCAATGAAAAACCTTGCCTTCACATCCTGTGTTCAAAAAGTTACCCAAATGTCTCCAAACTCGTCAGAAACATTGAATGCAATGCTTGAAAGCACCCTCATTGTATCTGCACTGAATCTGTTTTACAATTCCAGTATTTTTTTTTTCGGCACCTGCTGCCAGAATACAGCTTGAAGTAAGCATGATTTGTGTTATATCGGGGTCAGCATCACAATTCCCACTAAAGTTTGGCTAAAAGTATCATTTTATTTGGATTCCAATACAAAAAACGAAAGAGTTTAGCATGTAGAAAGAGTGTTTGAAAAATTTGGCATTTTTAACCACTTTTGAGCGACAGCCGCGCGGCTTAGCAAAAATCGCAAATGTGGGCCAAAAGTCGTCGTCAAGGAAACATCCAAACAAGACTTTTCCTGCATTTCAACTGCCTCCAAAAGCACAGCAAAGGCATCAGTAAATGTCTACTTCTCATTCAAACCCTAACCCTAACCCTAGCTCGGGCACTTGTATTACTCTACTCCAATGAAAAACCTTGCCTTCACATCCTGTTTTCAAAAAGTTACCCAAATGTCTCCAAACTCGTCAGAAACATTGAATGCAATGCTTGAAAGCACCCTCATTGTATCTGCACTGAATCTGTTTTACAATTCCAGTATTTTTTTTTTCGGCACCTGCTGCCGGAATACAGCTTGAAGTAAGCATGATTTGTGTTATATCGGGGTCAGCATCACAATTCCCACTAAAGTTTGGCTAAAAGTATCATTTTATTTGGATTCCAATACAAAAAACGAAAGAGTTTAGCATGTAGAAAGTGTGTTTGAAAAATTTTGCATTTTTAACCACTTTTGAGTGACAGCCGCGCGGCTTAGCAAAAATCGCAAATGTGGGCCAAAAGTCGTCGTCAAGGAAACATCCAAACAAGACTTTTCCTGCATTTCAACTGCCTCCAAAAGCACAGCAAAGGCATCAGTAAATGTCTACTTCTCATTCAAACCCTAACCCTAACCCTAGCTCGGGCACTTGTATTACTCTACTCCAATAAAAAACCTTGCCTTCACATCCTATGTTCAAAAAGTTACCCAAATGTCTCCAAACTCGTCAGAAACATTGAATGCAATGCTTGAAAGCACCCTCATTGTATCTGCACTGAATCTGTTTTACAATTCCAGTATTTTTTTTTTCGGCACCTGCTGCCGGAATACAGCTTGAAGTAAGCATGATTTGTGTTATATCGGGGTCAGCATCACAATTCCCACTAAAGTTTGGCTAAAAGTATCATTTTATTTGGATTCCAATACAAAAAACGAAAGAGTTTAGCATGTAGAAAGTGTGTTTGAAAAATTTTGCATTTTTAACCACTTTTGAGCGACAGCCGCGCGGCTTAGCAAAAATCGCAAATGTGGGCCAAAAGTTGTCGTCAAGGAAACATCCAAACAAGACTTTTCCTGCATTTCAACTGCCTCCAAATGCACAGCAAAGGCATCAGTAAATGTCTACTTCTCATTCAAACCCTAACCCTAACCCTAGCTCGGGCACTTGTATTACTCTACTCCAATAAAAAACCTTGCCTTCACATCCTGTGTTCAAAAAGTTACCCAAATGTCTCCAAACTCGTCAGAAACATTGAATGCAATGCTTGAAAGCACCCTCATTGTATCTGCACTGAATCTGTTTTACAATTCCAGTATTTTTTTTTTCGGCACCTGCTGCCGGAATACAGCTTGAAGTAAGCATGATTTGTGTTATATCGGGGTCAGCATCACAATTCCCACTAAAGTTTGGCTAAAAGTATCATTTTATTTGGATTCCAATACAAAAAACGAAAGAGTTTAGCATGTAGAAAGTGTGTTTGAAAAATTTTGCATTTTTAACCACTTTTGAGCGACAGCCGCGCGGCTTAGCAAAAATCGCAAATGTGGGCCAAAAGTCGTCGTCAAGGAAACATCCAAACAAGACTTTTCCTGCATTTCAACTGCCTCCAAAAGCACAGCAAAGGCATCAGTAAATGTCTACTTCTCATTCAAACCCTTACCCTAACCCTAGCTCGGGCACTTGTATTACTCTACTCCAATAAAAAACCTTGCCTTCACATCCTGTGTTCAAAAAGTTACCCAAATGTCTCCAAACTCGTCAGAAACATTGAATGCAATGCTTGAAAGCACCCTCATTGTATCTGCACTGAATCTGTTTTACAATTCCAGTATTTTTTTTTTCGGCACCTGCTGCCAGAATACAGCTTGAAGTAAGCATGATTTGTGTTATATCGGGGTCAGCATCACAATTCCCACTAAAGTTTGGCTAAAAGTATCATTTTATTTGGATTCCAATACAAAAAACGAAAGAGTTTAGCATGTAGAAAGAGTGTTTGAAAAATTTTGCATTTTTAACCACTTTTGAGCGACAGCCGCGCGGCTTAGCAAAAATCGCAAATGTGGGCCAAAAGTCGTCGTCAAGGAAACATCCAAACAAGACTTTTCCTGCATTTCAACTGCCTCCAAAAGCACAGCAAAGGCATCAGTAAATGTCTACTTCTCATTCAAACCCTAACCCTAACCCTAGCTCGGGCACTTGTATTACTGTACACCAATGAAAAACCTTGCCTTCACATCCTGTGTTCAAAAAGTTACCCAAATGTCTCCAAACTCGTCAGAAACATTGAATGCAATGCTTGAAAGCACCCTCATTGTATCTGCACTGAATCTGTTTTACAATTCCAGTATTTTTTTTTTCGGCACCTGCTGCCGGAATACAGCTTGAAGTAAGCATGATTTGTGTTATATCGGGGTCAGCATCACAATTCCCACTAAAGTTTGGCTAAAAGTATCATTTTATTTGGATTCCAATACAAAAAACGAAAGAGTTTAGCATGTAGAAAGTGTGTTTGAAAAATTTTGCATTTTTAACCACTTTTGAGCGACAGCCGCGCGGCTTAGCAAAAATCGCAAATGTGGGCCAAAAGTCGTCGTCAAGGAAACATCCAAACAAGACTTTTCCTGCATTTCAACTGCCTCCAAAAGCACAGCAAAGGCATCAGTAAATGTCTACTTCTCATTCAAACCCTAACCCTAACCCTAGCTCGGGCACTTGTATTACTCTACTCCAATGAAAAACCTTGCCTTCACATCCTGTGTTCAAAAAGTTACCCAAATGTCTCCAAAATCGTCAGAAACATTGAATGCAATGCTTGAAAGCACCCTCATTGTATCTGCACTGAATCTGTTTTACAATTCCAGTATTTTTTTTTTCGGCACCTGCTGCCAGAATACAGCTTGAAGTAAGCATGATTTGTGTTATATCGGGGTCAGCATCACAATTCCCACTAAAGTTTGGCTAAAAGTATCATTTTATTTGGATTCCAATACAAAAAACGAAAGAGTTTAGCATGTAGAAAGTGTGTTTGAAAAATTTTGCATTTTTAACCACTTTTGAGCGACAGCCGCGCGGCTTAGCAAAAATCGCAAATGTGGGCCAAAAGTCGTCGTCAAGGAAACATCCAAACAAGACTTTTCCTGCATTTCAACTGCCTCCAAAAGCACAGCAAAGGCATCAGTAAATGTCTACTTCTCATTCAAACCCTAACCCTAACCCTAGCTCGGGCACTTGTATTACTCTACTCCAATAAAAAAACTTGCCTTCACATCCTGTGTTCAAAAGGTTACCCAAATGTCTCCAAAATTTTCAGAAACATTGAATGCAATGCTTGAAAGCACCCTCATTGTATCTGCACTGAATCTGTTTTACAATTCCAGTATTTTTTTTTTCGGCACCTGCTGCCAGAATACAGCTTGAAGTAAGCATGATTTGTGTTATATCGGGGTCAGCATCACAATTCCCACTAAAGTTTGGCTAAAAGTATCATTTTATTTGGATTCCAATACAAAAAACGAAAGAGTTTAGCATGTAGAAAGAGTGTTTGAAAAATTTTGCATTTTTAACCACTTTTGAGCGACAGCCGCGCAGCTTAGCAAAAATCGCAAATGTGGGCCAAAAGTCGTCGTCAAGGAAACATCCAAACAAGACTTTTCCTGCATTTCAACTGCCTCCAAAAGCACAGCAAAGGCATCAGTAAATGTCTACTTCTCATTCAAACCCTAACACTAACCCTAGCTCGGGCACTTGTATTACTGTACACCAATGAAAAACCTTGCCTTCACATCCTGTGTTCAAAAAGTTACCCAAATGTCTCCAAACTCGTCAGAAACATTGAATGCAATGCTTGAAAGCACCCTCATTGTATCTGCACTGAATCTGTTTTACAATTCCAGTATTTTTTTTTTCGGCACCTGCTGCCGGAATACAGCTTGAAGTAAGCATGATTTGTGTTATATCGGGGTCAGCATCACAATTCCCACTAAAGTTTGGCTAAAAGTATCATTTTATTTGGATTCCAATACAAAAAACGAAAGAGTTTAGCATGTAGAAAGTGTGTTTGAAAAATTTTGCATTTTTAACCACTTTTGAGCGACAGCCGCGCGGCTTAGCAAAAATCGCAAATGTGGGCCAAAAGTCGTCGTCAAGGAAACATCCAAACAAGACTTTTCCTGCATTTCAACTGCCTCCAAAAGCACAGCAAAGGCATCAGTAAATGTCTACTTCTCATTCAAACCCTAACCCTAACCCTAGCTCGGGCACTTGTATTACTCTACTCCAATGAAAAACCTTGCCTTCACATCCTGTGTTCAAAAAGTTACCCAAATGTCTCCAAACTCGTCAGAAACATTGAATGCAATGCTTGAAAGCACCCTCATTGTATCTGCACTGAATCTGTTTTACAATTCCAGTATTTTTTTTTTCGGCACCTGCTGCCAGAATACAGCTTGAAGTAAGCATGATTTGTGTTATATCGGGGTCAGCATCACAATTCCCACTAAAGTTTGGCTAAAAGTATCATTTTATTTGGATTCCAATACAAAAAACGAAAGAGTTTAGCATGTAGAAAGTGTGTTTGAAAAATTTTGCATTTTTAACCACTTTTGAGCGACAGCCGCGCGGCTTAGCAAAAATCGCAAATGTGGGCCAAAAGTCGTCGTCAAGGAAACATCCAAACAAGACTTTTCCTGCATTTCAACTGCCTCCAAAAGCACAGCAAAGGCATCAGTAAATGTCTACTTCTCATTCAAACCCTAACCCTAACCCTAGCTCGGGCACTTGTATTACTCTACTCCAATGAAAAACCTTGCCTTCACATCCTGTTTTCAAAAAGTTACCCAAATGTCTCCAAACTCGTCAGAAACATTGAATGCAATGCTTGAAAGCACCCTCATTGTATCTGCACTGAATCTGTTTTACAATTCCAGTATTTTTTTTTTCGGCACCTGCTGCCGGAATACAGCTTGAAGTAAGCATGATTTGTGTTACAGATGCAGCCATTCAAAATGGGTGAGGTATTTCGCGGCATACCCCGGTGGGCGTGTCACAGTATCACGCGGTATCACGCATTCACGTGTGTCACGTGACTAACTATCCGGCGTCGCCTTGTAAAACCGCCAGGGGGAGCTTAACCTCTCATGTACAGCATTTGAGCCTTTAATTTTGAACTGTGTATTACAGCATGTTAATCATCAGTCATTAAAATGTTGGTATATATTATGAAAGCAAGATTGCTCAGTTGGACAGAAGTACACAACCTACCTTTATCAGAAATATTTATGCATCAAAGCCTTTACTGAAGATATTACTAATAGTATTAATAATGGATGACTTTGGACAAGCTGTATACTCAAAGTATAATTTCTTTAGCACATTTGTACAAGCACTTGGAATCTGTCCAAGCCATACTTTGTCAGGCATTTTGTTTTACTTCAACGGGGCATAAAAACTTCCTTGCTTTTAACAGGGCGTTTCATAATTTCTAGCTACGAAAATGATTTAAAATGCGACACCTATCATTCAACTAGAGCTTAAAATATCACAAGGAAAAATACACACCGGTATTCCATTTCTCCCTAAACATTGTAAGCTTCGAAGTCTTTAACTAACGTGATACCGGAGTCAACAAGCATACTTTTAGAATTTGATTAAAAGGGAATATAATATGGAATCGCGTATCTAAAGAATTTAATAACGGTATGATTATATCCGTGTACTGCGGCAGGACTGTGTAAGGCTGTTTCGCCTACCTGAACATGCGAGCTGTCTTGTAGCCTACTGGTCTAGGTGCGTGACTTCCAACTGGTAGGTTGTGTGTTCGAATCCAGCTGGTGCTGGACTTTTATTTTAACAAACATTTCTTCGAAAAAATAGGTAAGCGATATTATGGACAATCAATTGACTTTTATATTTCAAAATATCGCAACATGATCGATATTTGCGATATTTTGAATATATCTTCCCTTCTGACAGTGGTTCCTGCTTCTATTGTGTGTGTGTGTGCAACAGTAAATTTTTATAGAGAAATGGAGGCGGGACAGTATGCGTTACAATATAAACATTTATATTGATTTAAATCGTGTTCTGATTTAAATCGCAAACGCGTGTTTAATTATGTGTTTTTTAATCATGATCAGGCTAATGCATTTCTACATTTTCTGTATGAACCAGCTTAGAGGTTCATACAGAAAGACAGCTTGTGTTTAAATTGAGTGTAAGGTAATTTATGCTTCTAAAGTCATGGTCAGTATTGTTGTACTGTGCTGTACTGTGTCACATTATTTTATAGCGTTTTTATTGCGTTATTAAATCCGGTGGCGCTGTGTTAGTTTCCTGACTCACATTATTTAAACTGCGACACTGATCATTCATCTCTAAATAAACTTTATTTTATATAGCATTTTAAGCGAATAGGTAATTAGATTGCTCATAAACCTAATCACTTTTTCTTCATAAACACAGCGTGATTGCTCTCTGAAAATGCTTTTCCTTTATTTTTAAAGTAGGCTCAGATTTCAACTATAGATCGTATTATTATAAACTTTCTTGGAAAAATGTATTTTATGTAAACCATGTTTGCTATTAATTCATTTAGGGCTAAAATACGTTCATTGTCTTCTAATCGAGTCGAGTTGACATTGGAAGCCTGCCACACCCGGACCGTTAACGCATTAGCACGTCAAAGCCCATTGAGCCAGTATTGGCTTTAGTATCCCCCCCTTCTCCCCTCAATTCAATTCAATTCAAGGTGTTTTATTTGCATGACAGATGGGTACAAGCAGTGTTGGGTACTGTATGTATATTGTAACGCTTACGGCAGACAGGCACTGTGTAGGAGCCGACGCACCAGAGCAGCGCCTGCAATTTTTATATTTATAACTTAGTTTTTAAAATTAGTCAAGCAATACGAAGCATCTCCTTTTACTTAGTGCCTGAGCATACTGCAACGCGTGTGAAGCCCATAAACGATATTAATTTTGGAACTTAAACATACAGTATATGGCTGGTCTCGGTACTTTAAAGAAAACATACACACCAGTATTCCATTTCTCCCTAAACATTTTAAGCATCGAAGTCTTTAACTAACGCGATACCGGAGTCAACAAGCATACTTTTAGAATTTGATTAAAAGGGAATATAATATGGAATCGCGTATCTACAGAATTTAAAGACCAGACAATCGCAAACTCGTTTTCAATAAAATTATTTTATTCATTCAGCAGTTTGTGAGAGGGACATCCAGCAGGGAGAGACACACACACCGGTTTTCATTGACAACATTGTTTTTTTTTCAATTCCTCTTGTCTAACAGGAATGTTTTGTTTGTGGACAGACTGTTAGACAAGAGGAAAAGACTGCCTCCTCCTACGAAGCATTTCGTTGATCCGATCACGAATTATTTTCCAGTCGTACGCAGCAAGGGTTGAGAATCTCCGATTCACCATCGTACTAATGGTTTCCCGGAGATTGGGTTAAAAAAAAAACAAAAAACATACTAACAACTGTGCCATCCTACTCCTTAGTTAATACATTTTATTATTCATAAACAGTTAACATTGTTAGCAAAATATTTTGAATTATATTTAACCCTATTTTTTCTTTAGTTTTGTATTTAACTTATTATATGATAGTCAGACTTAATGTATATTTGAACAATGAAAATATATTTTTACAAGATTTTACATTAAGCACTTAAAATTAATATGGTTAATAATAGTAAACTGTAACATGCTGTAACAAGATCGGTTACAAGAAGAAAATGCTTTCAGAGAAAATGTTTCAACCAAACTTATTCCCACACACCCCGCCCCCACTACCATTAGAATATACAAACATTTTAGCGTTTCATTCTGAGCAGAAGACTCTCACACCTGAAGAGTGCTGGCTGTGACGAATTAAACCGGTTTTACAGGTTTCAATCACAGACCATGTGACATGGGACTCAGTAAACTACAGTAACACCGTATTTGATAACGCTTTAAAAACGCTATAAAATAATGTGACTTGGCACAGAACAAGTTTACAACACAGTACAAAGATAAATGCTGACCATGACTTTAGAAGCATAAATTGCCTTACACTCAATTTAAACACAAGCTGTCTTTAGCCCTCTAAGCTGGTTCATACAGAAATGTAGAGATCTAGGCTCAGAACACACAGCTTCATTAGCGAATACATATGCAGGACAACTAGAGAAGACGTTTTACAGAGGGTGGATTTTTAGAAACATCCCATCAGACATCCCATCATATTCACAACGTGAAATCTAGAAAATAATATTACGTAACCAAAATCCGCAATATGGAAACAGAACCTGTGTAATTGTTGATAGATGATGTACTCGTAACATTTTTTCAAGACGAACTACAACATTTAAAAAATGACTTGTATGTACTTGATATCTCTAATCAATCCACGGGTCCCAGCACAAAACGAAAGTAAAACGCATACCGTTTCTCGCTTCTTATTGCTCAAAAGTAATTTGACCGTATGAAATGCATAATATAAACCTAGAAACATATACGTGAGCAGTACTTAAGCACTGTAGTATCGGTGTTAAGACATACCTCTCAAATACTGTAAATCAAGTTAAAAATATCTCAAGACCGATTCTGGTTGTAATGAAACCATGCAAGGGAGTTTTTATGTCCGTTGCAGTTCTTTTGCAACATGAATATAATTATATCGTTATTAATTTCTTGAGATACGCGATTCCATATTATATTCCCTTTTAATCAAATTCTAAAAGTATGCTTGTTGACTCCGGTATCACGTTAGTTAAAGACTTCGAAGCTTACAATGTTTAGGGAGAAATGGAATACCGGTGTGTATTTTTTTCTTTAAAGTACCGAGACCAGCCATATACTGTATGTTTATGTTAAGATTTCCCTTCAGTGGTAAAATTAGATATGAATATTCAATACTTAAACGGGCACAGTTAAGACATTAAATATACATGTACATATTGTATACAGTACAGTTTGCATACGGTAATATGTTTATGTTACGCGATTAAAAAATAAATAAATAAAACTGGAAGGTCCAGCACCACCATTATGTTTATATGGTTGTTTTTGTTGGTTGGTTGTTATTATGGTTATTAATAATTCGATCTATAGTTGTAATCTGAGCCTAAATAAAAAGAAAAAGCAAGTGATTAGGTTTATGAGCAATCTAATTACTTATTCGTTTAAAACGCTATATAAAATAAAGTTTATTATTAATTTGCTGGACAGAGCGGTGAACATTATTATGCATAAGACAAAGATAACGATCCTGATCAGTTTAGAAATCTGTGTACGCTGTAAGGTTTTTACTTCTTAAACTTTTAAAATACACGTTTAGAATTGAAAGAAATTCTCTTCCTGGTATAGCAAACCAGCACGTCTTTTTTCTCCAATCAGAGGGGTGTCAGATGGTGTCAGCCAATCACCATTCTGCGTTGGGTAGCAACGGGTGACTGTTCTCAGGCGGAAGATGTAAACAGCTTAATGTTCGTGTTAAATATTTTTTTTAAATTAAAATTCATTCTATACAGCAATCGCATATTTGGGTACCGTTTCATAAAACTTTCATGCTTAAAATGTTTAGGGAGAAATGGAAGACTGGTGTGTATTTTTTCTTTAAACTACCAAGACCAGCCATACACAGTACAGTTTACATACATACAGTAATGTTTTAAATTAATATCGTTTATGACCTTCAGATGCGTTATGCTCCTCTTCTTTTTATGCTCAGCTACTAAAATTTCCCTTTAGTGGTAAAATCCATATAAACATTCAAAACTAAGCGGATTAAAATGTGCACAGTAAAGACATTAAATGATTCAATCTTTGCACTACCAACCAATGCACCACGAGTGCCCCTGTCGGTCATTTTGGCCAGCCAATCACTTGCCCTGCGGTAAGCTCCGGTGCCCCGCGGTGGCTTGTGGGTAGGTTACCGTACCGCGGGTTTTTACCGCGCATTTTGAATGGCTGCATCTGTATATCGGGGTCAGCATCACAATTCCCACTAAAGTTTGGCTAAAAGTATCATTTTATTTGGATTCCAATACAAAAAACGAAAGAGTTTAGCATGTAGAAAGTGTGTTTGAAAAATTTTGCATTTTTAACCACTTTTGAGCGACAGCCGCGCGGCTTAGCAAAAATCGCAAATGTGGGCCAAAAGTCGTCGTCAAGGAAACATCCAAACAAGACTTTTCCTGCATTTCAACTGCCTCCAAAAGCACAGCAAAGGCATCAGTAAATGTCTACTTCTCATTCAAACCCTAACCCTAACCCTAGCTCGGGCAATTGTATTACTCTACTCCAATAAAAAACCTTGCCTTCACATCCTGTGTTCAAAAAGTTACCCAAATGTCTCCAAACTCGTCAGAAACATTGAATGCAATGCTTGAAAGCACCCTCATTGTATCTGCACTGAATCTGTTTTACAATTCCAGTATTTTTTTTTTCGGCACCTGCTGCCAGAATACAGCTTGAAGTAAGCATGATTTGTGTTATATCGGGGTCAGCATCACAATTCCCACTAAAGTTTGGCTAAAAGTATCATTTTATTTGGATTCCAATACAAAAAACGAAAGAGTTTAGCATGTAGAAAGAGTGTTTGAAAAATTTTGCATTTTTAACCACTTTTGAGCGACAGCCGCGCGGCTTAGCAAAAATCGCAAATGTGGGCCAAAAGTCGTCGTCAAGGAAACATCCAAACAAGACTTTTCCTGCATTTCAACTGCCTCCAAAAGCACAGCAAAGGCATCAGTAAATGTCTACTTCTCATTCAAACCCTAACCCTAACCCTAGCTCGGGCACTTGTATTACTCTACTCCAATGAAAAACCTTGCCTTCACATCCTGTGTTCAAAAAGTTACCCAAATGTCTCCAAACTCGTCAGAAACATTGAATGCAGTGCTTGAAAGCATCCTCAATGTATCTGCACTGAATCTGTTTTACAATTCCAGTATTTTTTTTTTCGGCACCTGCTGCCGGAATACAGCTTGAAGTAAGCATGATTTGTGTTATATCGGGGTCAGCATCACAATTCCCACTAAAGTTTGGCTAAAAGTATCATTTTATTTGGATTCCAATACAAAAAACGAAAGAGTTTAGCATGTAGAAAGTGTGTTTGAAAAATTTTGCATTTTTAACCACTTTTGAGCGACAGCCGCGCAGCTTAGCAAAAATCGCAAATGTGGGCCAAAAGTCGTCGTCAAGGAAACATCCAAACAAGACTTTTCCTGCATTTCAACTGCCTCCAAAAGCACAGCAAAGGCATCAGTAAATGTCTACTTCTCATTCAAACCCTAACACTAACCCTAGCTCGGGCACTTGTATTACTGTACACCAATGAAAAACCTTGCCTTCACATCCTGTGTTCAAAAAGTTACCCAAATGTCTCCAAACTCGTCAGAAACATTGAATGCAATGCTTGAAAGCACCCTCATTGTATCTGCACTGAATCTGTTTTACAATTCCAGTATTTTTTTTTTCGGCACCTGCTGCCGGAATACAGCTTGAAGTAAGCATGATTTGTGTTATATCGGGGTCAGCATCACAATTCCCACTAAAGTTTGGCTAAAAGTATCATTTTATTTGGATTCCAATACAAAAAACGAAAGAGTTTAGCATGTAGAAAGTGTGTTTGAAAAATTTTGCATTTTTAACCACTTTTGAGCGACAGCCGCGCGGCTTAGCAAAAATCGCAAATGTGGGCCAAAAGTCGTCGTCAAGGAAACATCCAAACAAGACTTTTCCTGCATTTCAACTGCCTCCAAAAGCACAGCAAAGGCATCAGTAAATGTCTACTTCTCATTCAAACCCTAACCCTAACCCTAGCTCGGGCACTTGTATTACTCTACTCCAATGAAAAACCTTGCCTTCACATCCTGTGTTCAAAAAGTTACCCAAATGTCTCCAAACTCGTCAGAAACATTGAATGCAATGCTTGAAAGCACCCTCATTGTATCTGCACTGAATCTGTTTTACAATTCCAGTATTTTTTTTTTCGGCACCTGCTGCCAGAATACAGCTTGAAGTAAGCATGATTTGTGTTATATCGGGGTCAGCATCACAATTCCCACTAAAGTTTGGCTAAAAGTATCATTTTATTTGGATTCCAATACAAAAAACGAAAGAGTTTAGCATGTAGAAAGAGTGTTTGAAAAATTTTGCATTTTTAACCACTTTTGAGCGACAGCCGCGCGGCTTAGCAAAAATCGCAAATGTGGGCCAAAAGTCGTCGTCAAGGAAACATCCAAACAAGACTTTTCCTGCATTTCAACTGCCTCCAAAAGCACAGCAAAGGCATCAGTAAATGTCTACTTCTCATTCAAACCCTAACCCTAACCCTAGCTCGGGCACTTGTATTACTCTACTCCAATGAAAAACCTTGCCTTCACATCCTGTGTTCAAAAAGTTACCCAAATGTCTCCAAACTCGTCAGAAACATTGAATGCAATGCTTGAAAGCACCCTCAATGTATCTGCACTGAATCTGTTTTACAATTCCAGTATTTTTTTTTTCGGCACCTGCTGCCGGAATACAGCTTGAAGTAAGCATGATTTGTGTTATATCGGGGTCAGCATCACAATTCCCACTAAAGTTTGGCTAAAAGTATCATTTTATTTTACCCAAATGTCTCCAAACTCGTCAGAAACATTGAATGCAATGCTTGAAAGCACCCTCATTGTATCTGCACTGAATCTGTTTTACAATTCCAGTATTTTTTTTTTCGGCACCTGCTGCCAGAATACAGCTTGAAGTAAGCATGATTTGTGTTATATCGGGGTCAGCATCACAATTCCCACTAAAGTTTGGCTAAAAGTATCATTTTATTTGGATTCCAATACAAAAAACGAAAGAGTTTAGCATGTAGAAAGTGTGTTTGAAAAATTTTGCATTTTTAACCACTTTTGAGCGACAGCCGCGCGGCTTAGCAAAAATCGCAAATGTGGGCCAAAAGTCGTCGTCAAGGAAACATCCAAACAAGACTTTTCCTGCATTTCAACTGCCTCCAAAAGCACAGCAAAGGCATCAGTAAATGTCTACTTTTCATTCAAACCCTAACCCTAACCCTAGCTCGGGCACTTGTATTACTGTACACCAATGAAAAACCTTGCCTTCACATCCTGTGTTCAAAAAGTTACCCAAATGTCTCCAAACTCGTCAGAAACATTGAATGCAATGCTTGAAAGCACCCTCATTGTATCTGCACTGAATCTGTTTTACAATTCCAGTATTTTTTTTTTCGGCACCTGCTGCCGGAATACAGCTTGAAGTAAGCATGATTTGTGTTATATCGGGGTCAGCATCACAATTCCCACTAAAGTTTGGCTAAAAGTATCATTTTATTTGGATTCCAATACAAAAAACGAAAGAGTTTAGCATGTAGAAAGAGTGTTTGAAAAATTTTGCATTTTTAACCACTTTTGAGCGACAGCCGCGCGGCTTAGCAAAAATCGCAAATGTGGGCCAAAAGTCGTCGTCAAGGAAACATCCAAACAAGACTTTTCCTGCATTTCAACTGCCTCCAAAAGCACAGCAAAGGCATCAGTAAATGTCTACTTCTCATTCAAACCCTAACCCTAACCCTAGCTCGGGCACTTGTATTACTCTACTCCAATGAAAAACCTTGCCTTCACATCCTGTGTTCAAAAAGTTACCCAAATGTCTCCAAACTCGTCAGAAACATTGAATGCAATGCTTGAAAGCACCCTCATTGTATCTGCACTGAATCTGTTTTACAATTCCAGTATTTTTTTTTTCGGCACCTGCTGCCAGAATACAGCTTGAAGTAAGCATGATTTGTGTTATATCGGGGTCAGCATCACAATTCCCACTAAAGTTTGGCTAAAAGTATCATTTTATTTGGATTCCAATACAAAAAACGAAAGAGTTTAGCATGTAGAAAGAGTGTTTGAAAAATTTTGCATTTTTAACCACTTTTGAGCGACAGCCGCGCGGCTTAGCAAAAATCGCAAATGTGGGCCAAAAGTCGTCGTCAAGGAAACATCCAAACAAGACTTTTCCTGCATTTCAACTGCCTCCAAAAGCACAGCAAAGGCATCAGTAAATGTCTACTTCTCATTCAAACCCTAACCCTAACCCTAGCTCGGGCACTTGTATTACTCTACTCCAATGAAAAACCTTGCCTTCACATCCTGTGTTCAAAAAGTTACCCAAATGTCTCCAAACTCGTCAGAAACATTGAATGCAATGCTTGAAAGCACCCTCAATGTATCTGCACTGAATCTGTTTTACAATTCCAGTATTTTTTTTTTCGGCACCTGCTGCCGGAATACAGCTTGAAGTAAGCATGATTTGTGTTATATCGGGGTCAGCATCACAATTCCCACTAAAGTTTGGCTAAAAGTATCATTTTATTTTACCCAAATGTCTCCAAACTCGTCAGAAACATTGAATGCAATGCTTGAAAGCACCCTCATTGTATCTGCACTGAATCTGTTTTACAATTCCAGTATTTTTTTTTTCGGCACCTGCTGCCAGAATACAGCTTGAAGTAAGCATGATTTGTGTTATATCGGGGTCAGCATCACAATTCCCACTAAAGTTTGGCTAAAAGTATCATTTTATTTGGATTCCAATACAAAAAACGAAAGAGTTTAGCATGTAGAAAGTGTGTTTGAAAAATTTTGCATTTTTAACCACTTTTGAGCGACAGCCGCGCGGCTTAGCAAAAATCGCAAATGTGGGCCAAAAGTCGTCGTCAAGGAAACATCCAAACAAGACTTTTCCTGCATTTCAACTGCCTCCAAAAGCACAGCAAAGGCATCAGTAAATGTCTACTTTTCATTCAAACCCTAACCCTAACCCTAGCTCGGGCACTTGTATTACTGTACACCAATGAAAAACCTTGCCTTCACATCCTGTGTTCAAAAAGTTACCCAAATGTCTCCAAACTCGTCAGAAACATTGAATGCAATGCTTGAAAGCACCCTCATTGTATCTGCACTGAATCTGTTTTACAATTCCAGTATTTTTTTTTTCGGCACCTGCTGCCGGAATACAGCTTGAAGTAAGCATGATTTGTGTTATATCGGGGTCAGCATCACAATTCCCACTAAAGTTTGGCTAAAAGTATCATTTTATTTGGATTCCAATACAAAAAACGAAAGAGTTTAGCATGTAGAAAGAGTGTTTGAAAAATTTTGCATTTTTAACCACTTTTGAGCGACAGCCGCGCGGCTTAGCAAAAATCGCAAATGTGGGCCAAAAGTCGTCGTCAAGGAAACATCCAAACAAGACTTTTCCTGCATTTCAACTGCCTCCAAAAGCACAGCAAAGGCATCAGTAAATGTCTACTTCTCATTCAAACCCTAACCCTAACCCTAGCTCGGGCACTTGTATTACTCTACTCCAATGAAAAACCTTGCCTTCACATCCTGTGTTCAAAAAGTTACCCAAATGTCTCCAAACTCGTCAGAAACATTGAATGCAATGCTTGAAAGCACCCTCATTGTATCTGCACTGAATCTGTTTTACAATTCCAGTATTTTTTTTTTCGGCACCTGCTGCCAGAATACAGCTTGAAGTAAGCATGATTTGTGTTATATCGGGGTCAGCATCACAATTCCCACTAAAGTTTGGCTAAAAGTATCATTTTATTTGGATTCCAATACATAAAACGAAAGAGTTTAGCATGTAGAAAGAGTGTTTGAAAAATTTTGCATTTTTAACCACTTTTGAGCGACAGCCGTGCGGCTTAGCAAAAATCGCAAATGTGGGCCAAAAGTCGTCGTCAAGGAAACATCCAAACAAGACTTTTCCTGCATTTCAACTGCCTCCAAAAGCACAGCAAAGGCATCAGTAAATGTCTACTTCTCATTCAAACCCTAACCCTAACCCTAGCTCGGGCACTTGTATTACTCTACTCCAATGAAAAACCTTGCCTTCACATCCTGTGTTCAAAAAGTTACCCAAATGTCTCCAAACTCGTCAGAAACATTAAATGCAATGCTTGAAAGCACCCTCATTGTATCTGCACTGAATCTGTTTTACAATTCCAGTATTTTTTTTTTCGGCACCTGCTGCCAGAATACAGCTTGAAGTAAGCATGATTTGTGTTATATCGGGGTCAGCATCACAATTCCCACTAAAGTTTGGCTAAAAGTATCATTTTATTTGGATTCCAATACAAAAACGAAAGAGTTTAGCATGTAGAAAGTGTGTTTGAAAAATGTTGCATTTTTAACCACTTTTGAGCGACAGCCGCGCGGCTTAGCAAAAATCGCAAATGTGGGCCAAAAGTCGTCGTCAAGGAAACATCCAAACAAGACTTTTCCTGCATTTCAACTGCCTCCAAAAGCACAGCAAAGGCATCAGTAAATGTCTACTTCTCATTCAAACCCTAACCCTAACCCTAGCTCGGGCACTTGTATTACTCTACTCCAATAAAAAACCTTGCCTTCACATCCTGTGTTCAAAAAGTTACCCAAATGTCTCCAAACTCGTCAGAAACATTGAATGCAATGCTTGAAAGCACCCTCATTGTATCTGCACTGAATCTGTTTTACAATTCCAGTATTTTTTTTTTCGGCACCTGCTGCCAGAATACAGCTTGAAGTAAGCATGATTTGTGTTATATCGGGGTCAGCATCACAATTCCCACTAAAGTTTGGCTAAAAGTATCATTTTATTTGGATTCCAATACAAAAAACGAAAGAGTTTAGCATGTAGAAAGTGTGTTTGAAAAATTTTGCATTTTTAACCACTTTTGAGCGACAGCCGCGCGGCTTAGCAAAAATCGCAAATGTGGGCCAAAAGTCGTCGTCAAGGAAACATCCAAACAAGACTTTTCCTGCATTTCAACTGCCTCCAAAAGCACAGCAAAGGCATCAGTAAATGTCTACTTCTCATTCAAACCCTAACACTAACCCTAGCTCGGGCACTTGTATTACTGTACACCAATGAAAAACCTTGCCTTCACATCCTGTGTTCAAAAAGTTACCCAAATGTCTCCAAACTCGTCAGAAACATTGAATGCAATGCTTGAAAGCACCCTCATTGTATCTGCACTGAATCTGTTTTACAATTCCAGTATTTTTTTTTTCGGCACCTGCTGCCGGAATACAGCTTGAAGTAAGCATGATTTGTGTTATATCGGGGTCAGCATCACAATTCCCACTAAAGTTTGGCTAAAAGTATCATTTTATTTGGATTCCAATACAAAAAACGAAAGAGTTTAGCATGTAGAAAGTGTGTTTGAAAAATTTTGCATTTTTAACCACTTTTGAGCGACAGCCGCGCGGCTTAGCAAAAATCGCAAATGTGGGCCAAAAGTCGTCGTCAAGGAAACATCCAAACAAGACTTTTCCTGCATTTCAACTGCCTCCAAAAGCACAGCAAAGGCATCAGTAAATGTCTACTTCTCATTCAAACCCTAACCCTAACCCTAGCTCGGGCACTTGTATTACTCTACTCCAATGAAAAACCTTGCCTTCACATCCTGTGTTCAAAAAGTTACCCAAATGTCTCCAAACTCGTCAGAAACATTGAATGCAATGCTTGAAAGCACCCTCATTGTATCTGCACTGAATCTGTTTTACAATTCCAGTATTTTTTTTTTCGGCACCTGCTGCCAGAATACAGCTTGAAGTAAGCATGATTTGTGTTATATCGGGGTCAGCATCACAATTCCCACTAAAGTTTGGCTAAAAGTATCATTTTATTTGGATTCCAATACAAAAAACGAAAGAGTTTAGCATGTAGAAAGAGTGTTTGAAAAATTTTGCATTTTTAACCACTTTTGAGCGACAGCCGCGCGGCTTAGCAAAAATCGCAAATGTGGGCCAAAAGTCGTCGTCAAGGAAACATCCAAACAAGACTTTTCCTGCATTTCAACTGCCTCCAAAAGCACAGCAAAGGCATCAGTAAATGTCTACTTCTCATTCAAACCCTAACCCTAACCCTAGCTCGGGCACTTGTATTACTCTACTCCAATGAAAAACCTTGCCTTCACATCCTGTGTTCAAAAAGTTACCCAAATGTCTCCAAACTCGTCAGAAACATTGAATGCAATGCTTGAAAGCACCCTCAATGTATCTGCACTGAATCTGTTTTACAATTCCAGTATTTTTTTTTTCGGCACCTGCTGCCGGAATACAGCTTGAAGTAAGCATGATTTGTGTTATATCGGGGTCAGCATCACAATTCCCACTAAAGTTTGGCTAAAAGTATCATTTTATTTTACCCAAATGTCTCCAAACTCGTCAGAAACATTGAATGCAATGCTTGAAAGCACCCTCATTGTATCTGCACTGAATCTGTTTTACAATTCCAGTATTTTTTTTTTCGGCACCTGCTGCCAGAATACAGCTTGAAGTAAGCATGATTTGTGTTATATCGGGGTCAGCATCACAATTCCCACTAAAGTTTGGCTAAAAGTATCATTTTATTTGGATTCCAATACAAAAAACGAAAGAGTTTAGCATGTAGAAAGTGTGTTTGAAAAATTTTGCATTTTTAACCACTTTTGAGCGACAGCCGCGCGGCTTAGCAAAAATCGCAAATGTGGGCCAAAAGTCGTCGTCAAGGAAACATCCAAACAAGACTTTTCCTGCATTTCAACTGCCTCCAAAAGCACAGCAAAGGCATCAGTAAATGTCTACTTTTCATTCAAACCCTAACCCTAACCCTAGCTCGGGCACTTGTATTACTGTACACCAATGAAAAACCTTGCCTTCACATCCTGTGTTCAAAAAGTTACCCAAATGTCTCCAAACTCGTCAGAAACATTGAATGCAATGCTTGAAAGCACCCTCATTGTATCTGCACTGAATCTGTTTTACAATTCCAGTATTTTTTTTTTCGGCACCTGCTGCCGGAATACAGCTTGAAGTAAGCATGATTTGTGTTATATCGGGGTCAGCATCACAATTCCCACTAAAGTTTGGCTAAAAGTATCATTTTATTTGGATTCCAATACAAAAAACGAAAGAGTTTAGCATGTAGAAAGAGTGTTTGAAAAATTTTGCATTTTTAACCACTTTTGAGCGACAGCCGCGCGGCTTAGCAAAAATCGCAAATGTGGGCCAAAAGTCGTCGTCAAGGAAACATCCAAACAAGACTTTTCCTGCATTTCAACTGCCTCCAAAAGCACAGCAAAGGCATCAGTAAATGTCTACTTCTCATTCAAACCCTAACCCTAACCCTAGCTCGGGCACTTGTATTACTCTACTCCAATGAAAAACCTTGCCTTCACATCCTGTGTTCAAAAAGTTACCCAAATGTCTCCAAACTCGTCAGAAACATTGAATGCAATGCTTGAAAGCACCCTCATTGTATCTGCACTGAATCTGTTTTACAATTCCAGTATTTTTTTTTTCGGCACCTGCTGCCAGAATACAGCTTGAAGTAAGCATGATTTGTGTTATATCGGGGTCAGCATCACAATTCCCACTAAAGTTTGGCTAAAAGTATCATTTTATTTGGATTCCAATACATAAAACGAAAGAGTTTAGCATGTAGAAAGAGTGTTTGAAAAATTTTGCATTTTTAACCACTTTTGAGCGACAGCCGTGCGGCTTAGCAAAAATCGCAAATGTGGGCCAAAAGTCGTCGTCAAGGAAACATCCAAACAAGACTTTTCCTGCATTTCAACTGCCTCCAAAAGCACAGCAAAGGCATCAGTAAATGTCTACTTCTCATTCAAACCCTAACCCTAACCCTAGCTCGGGCACTTGTATTACTCTACTCCAATGAAAAACCTTGCCTTCACATCCTGTGTTCAAAAAGTTACCCAAATGTCTCCAAACTCGTCAGAAACATTAAATGCAATGCTTGAAAGCACCCTCATTGTATCTGCACTGAATCTGTTTTACAATTCCAGTATTTTTTTTTTTCGGCACCTGCTGCCAGAATACAGCTTGAAGTAAGCATGATTTGTGTTATATCGGGGTCAGCATCACAATTCCCACTAAAGTTTGGCTAAAAGTATCATTTTATTTGGATTCCAATACAAAAACGAAAGAGTTTAGCATGTAGAAAGTGTGTTTGAAAAATGTTGCATTTTTAACCACTTTTGAGCGACAGCCGCGCGGCTTAGCAAAAATCGCAAATGTGGGCCAAAAGTCGTCGTCAAGGAAACATCCAAACAAGACTTTTCCTGCATTTCAACTGCCTCCAAAAGCACAGCAAAGGCATCAGTAAATGTCTACTTCTCATTCAAACCCTAACCCTAACCCTAGCTCGGGCACTTGTATTACTCTACTCCAATAAAAAACCTTGCCTTCACATCCTGTGTTCAAAAAGTTACCCAAATGTCTCCAAACTCGTCAGAAACATTGAATGCAATGCTTGAAAGCACCCTCATTGTATCTGCACTGAATCTGTTTTACAATTCCAGTATTTTTTTTTTCGGCACCTGCTGCCAGAATACAGCTTGAAGTAAGCATGATTTGTGTTATATCGGGGTCAGCATCACAATTCCCACTAAAGTTTGGCTAAAAGTATCATTTTATTTGGATTCCAATACAAAAAACGAAAGAGTTTAGCATGTAGAAAGTGTGTTTGAAAAATTTTGCATTTTTAACCACTTTTGAGCGACAGCCGCGCGGCTTAGCAAAAATCGCAAATGTGGGCCAAAAGTCGTCGTCAAGGAAACATCCAAACAAGACTTTTCCTGCATTTCAACTGCCTCCAAAAGCACAGCAAAGGCATCAGTAAATGTCTACTTCTCATTCAAACCCTAACCCTAACCCTAGCTCGGGCACTTGTATTACTCTACTCCAATAAAAAACCTTGCCTTCACATCCTGTGTTCAAAAAGTTACCCAAATGTCTCCAAACTCGTCAGAAACATTGAATGCAATGCTTGAAAGCACCCTCATTGTATCTGCACTGAATCTGTTTTACAATTCCAGTATTTTTTTTTTCGGCACCTGCTGCCAGAATACAGCTTGAAGTAAGCATGATTTGTGTTATATCGGGGTCAGCATCACAATTCCCACTAAAGTTTGGCTAAAAGTATCATTTTATTTGGATTCCAATACAAAAAACGAAAGAGTTTAGCATGTAGAAAGAGTGTTTGAAAAATTTTGCATTTTTAACCACTTTTGAGCGACAGCCGCGCGGCTTAGCAAAAATCGCAAATGTGGGCCAAAAGTCGTCGTCAAGGAAACATCCAAACAAGACTTTTCCTGCATTTCAACTGCCTCCAAAAGCACAGCAAAGGCATCAGTAAATGTCTACTTCTCATTCAAACCCTAACCCTAACCCTAGCTCGGGCACTTGTATTACTCTACTCCAATGAAAAACCTTGCCTTCACATCCTGTGTTCAAAAAGTTACCCAAATGTCTCCAAACTCGTCAGAAACATTGAATGCAATGCTTGAAAGCACCCTCATTGTATCTGCACTGAATCTGTTTTACAATTCCAGTATTTTTTTTTTCGGCACCTGCTGCCGGAATACAGCTTGAAGTAAGCATGATTTGTGTTATATCGGGGTCAGCATCACAATTCCCACTAAAGTTTGGCTAAAAGTATCATTTTATTTGGATTCCAATACAAAAAACGAAAGAGTTTAGCATGTAGAAAGTGTGTTTGAAAAATTTTGCATTTTTAACCACTTTTGAGCGACAGCCACGCGGCTTAGCAAAAATCGCAAATGTGGGCCAAAAGTCGTCGTCAAGGAAACATCCAAACAAGACTTTTCCTGCATTTCAACTGCCTCCAAAAGCACAGCAAAGGCATCAGTAAATGTCTACTTCTCATTCAAACCCTAACCCTAACCCTAGCTCGGGCACTTGTATTACTCTACTCCAATGAAAAACCTTGCCTTCACATCCTGTGTTCAAAAAGTTACCCAAATGTCTCCAAACTCGTCAGAAACATTAAATGCAATGCTTGAAAGCACCCTCATTGTATCTGCACTGAATCTGTTTTACAATTCCAGTATTTTTTTTTTCGGCACCTGCTGCCAGAATACAGCTTGAAGTAAGCATGATTTGTGTTATATCGGGGTCAGCATCACAATTCCCACTAAAGTTTGGCTAAAAGTATCATTTTATTTGGATTCCAATACAAAAAACGAAAGAGTTTAGCATGTAGAAAGTGTGTTTGAAAAATGTTGCATTTTTAACCACTTTTGAGCGACAGCCGCGCGGCTTAGCAAAAATCGCAAATGTGGGCCAAAAGTCGTCGTCAAGGAAACATCCAAACAAGACTTTTCCTGCATTTCAACTGCCTCCAAAAGCACAGCAAAGGCATCAGTAAATGTCTACTTCTCATTCAAACCCTAACCCTAACCCTAGCTCGGGCAATTGTATTACTCTACTCCAATGAAAAACCTTGCCTTCACATCCTGTGTTCAAAAAGTTACCCAAATGTCTCCAAACTCGTCAGAAACATTGAATGCAATGCTTGAAAGCACCCTCATTGTATCTGCACTGAATCTGTTTTACAATTCCAGTATTTTTTTTTTCGGCACCTGCTGCCGGAATACAGCTTGAAGTAAGCATGATTTGTGTTATATCGGGGTCAGCATCACAATTCCCACTAAAGTTTGGCTAAAAGTATCATTTTATTTGGATTCCAATACAAAAAACGAAAGAGTTTAGCATGTAGAAAGAGTGTTTGAAAAATTTTGCATTTTTAACCACTTTTGAGCGACAGCCGCGCGGCTTAGCAAAAATCGCAAATGTGGGCCAAAAGTCGTCGTCAAGGAAACATCCAAACAAGACTTTTCCTGCATTTCAACTGCCTCCAAAAGCACAGCAAAGGCATCAGTAAATGTCTACTTCTCATTCAAACCCTAACCCTAACCCTAGCTCGGGCACTTGTATTACTCTACTCCAATGAAAAACCTTGCCTTCACATCCTGTGTTCAAAAAGTTACCCAAATGTCTCCAAACTCGTCAGAAACATTGAATGCAATGCTTGAAAGCACCCTCAATGTATCTGCACTGAATCTGTTTTACAATTCCAGTATTTTTTTTTTCGGCACCTGCTGCCGGAATACAGCTTGAAGTAAGCATGATTTGTGTTATATCGGGGTCAGCATCACAATTCGCACTAAAGTTTGGCTAAAAGTATCATTTTATTTGGATTCCAATACAAAAAACGAAAGAGTTTAGCATGTAGAAAGTGTGTTTGAAAAATTTTGCATTTTTAACCACTTTTGAGCGACAGCCGCGCGGCTTAGCAAAAATCGCAAATGTGGGCCAAAAGTCGTCGTCAAGGAAACATCCAAACAAGACTTTTCCTGCATTTCAACTGCCTCCAAAAGCACAGCAAAGGCATCAGTAAATGTCTACTTCTCATTCAAACCCTAACCCTAACCCTAGCTCGGGCACTTGTATTACTCTACTCCAATGAAAAACCTTGCCTTCACATCCTGTGTTCAAAAAGTTACCCAAATGTCTCCAAACTCGTCAGAAACATTGAATGCAATGCTTGAAAGCACCCTCATTGTATCTGCACTGAATCTGTTTTACAATTCCAGTATTTTTTTTTTCGGCACCTGCTGCCAGAATACAGCTTGAAGTAAGCATGATTTGTGTTATATCGGGGTCAGCATCACAATTCCCACTAAAGTTTGGCTAAAAGTATCATTTTATTTGGATTCCAATACAAAAAACGAAAGAGTTTAGCATGTAGAAAGAGTGTTTGAAAAATTTTGCATTTTTAACCACTTTTGAGCGACAGCCGCGCGGCTTAGCAAAAATCGCAAATGTGGGCCAAAAGTCGTCGTCAAGGAAACATCCAAACAAGACTTTTCCTGCATTTCAACTGCCTCCAAAAGCACAGCAAAGGCATCAGTAAATGTCTACTTTTCATTCAAACCCTAACCCTAACCCTAGCCCGGGCACTTGTATTACTGTACACCAATGAAAAACCTTGCCTTCACATCCTGTGTTCAAAAAGTTACCCAAATGTCTCCAAACTCGTCAGAAACATTGAATGCAATGCTTGAAAGCACCCTCATTGTATCTGCACTGAATCTGTTTTACAATTCCAGTATTTTTTTTTTCGGCACCTGCTGCCAGAATACAGCTTGAAGTAAGCATGATTTGTGTTATATCGGGGTCAGCATCACAATTCCCACTAAAGTTTGGCTAAAAGTATCATTTTATTTGGATTCCAATACAAAAAACGAAAGAGTTTAGCATGTAGAAAGTGTGTTTGAAAAATTTTGCATTTTTAACCACTTTTGAGCGACAGCCGCGCGGCTTAGCAAAAATCGCAAATGTGGGCCAAAAGTCGTCGTCAAGGAAACATCCAAACAAGACTTTTCCTGCATTTCAACTGCCTCCAAAAGCACAGCAAAGGCATCAGTAAATGTCTACTTTTCATTCAAACCCTAACCCTAACCCTAGCTCGGGCACTTGTATTACTGTACACCAATGAAAAACCTTGCCTTCACATCCTGTGTTCAAAAAGTTACCCAAATGTCTCCAAACTCGTCAGAAACATTGAATGCAATGCTTGAAAGCACCCTCATTGTATCTGCACTGAATCTGTTTTACAATTCCAGTATTTTTTTTTTCGGCACCTGCTGCCGGAATACAGCTTGAAGTAAGCATGATTTGTGTTATATCGGGGTCAGCATCACAATTCCCACTAAAGTTTGGCTAAAAGTATCATTTTATTTGGATTCCAATACAAAAAACGAAAGAGTTTAGCATGTAGAAAGAGTGTTTGAAAAATTTTGCATTTTTAACCACTTTTGAGCGACAGCCGCGCGGCTTAGCAAAAATCGCAAATGTGGGCCAAAAGTCGTCGTCAAGGAAACATCCAAACAAGACTTTTCCTGCATTTCAACTGCCTCCAAAAGCACAGCAAAGGCATCAGTAAATGTCTACTTCTCATTCAAACCCTAACCCTAACCCTAGCTCGGGCACTTGTATTACTCTACTCCAATGAAAAACCTTGCCTTCACATCCTGTGTTCAAAAAGTTACCCAAATGTCTCCAAACTCGTCAGAAACATTGAATGCAATGCTTGAAAGCACCCTCATTGTATCTGCACTGAATCTGTTTTACAATTCCAGTATTTTTTTTTTCGGCACCTGCTGCCAGAATACAGCTTGAAGTAAGCATGATTTGTGTTATATCGGGGTCAGCATCACAATTCCCACTAAAGTTTGGCTAAAAGTATCATTTTATTTGGATTCCAATACATAAAACGAAAGAGTTTAGCATGTAGAAAGAGTGTTTGAAAAATTTTGCATTTTTAACCACTTTTGAGCGACAGCCGTGCGGCTTAGCAAAAATCGCAAATGTGGGCCAAAAGTCGTCGTCAAGGAAACATCCAAACAAGACTTTTCCTGCATTTCAACTGCCTCCAAAAGCACAGCAAAGGCATCAGTAAATGTCTACTTCTCATTCAAACCCTAACCCTAACCCTAGCTCGGGCACTTGTATTACTCTACTCCAATGAAAAACCTTGCCTTCACATCCTGTGTTCAAAAAGTTACCCAAATGTCTCCAAACTCGTCAGAAACATTGAATGCAATGCTTGAAAGCACCCTCATTGTATCTGCACTGAATCTGTTTTACAATTCCAGTATTTTTTTTTTCGGCACCTGCTGCCAGAATACAGCTTGAAGTAAGCATGATTTGTGTTATATCGGGGTCAGCATCACAATTCCCACTAAAGTTTGGCTAAAAGTATCATTTTATTTGGATTCCAATACAAAAAACGAAAGAGTTTAGCATGTAGAAAGTGTGTTTGAAAAATTTTGCATTTTTAACCACTTTTGAGCGACAGCCGCGCGGCTTAGCAAAAATCGCAAATGTGGGCCAAAAGTCGTCGTCAAGGAAACATCCAAACAAGACTTTTCCTGCATTTCAACTGCCTCCAAAAGCACAGCAAAGGCATCAGTAAATGTCTACTTCTCATTCAAACCCTAACCCTAACCCTAGCTCGGGCACTTGTATTACTCTACTCCAATAAAAAACCTTGCCTTCACATCCTGTGTTCAAAAAGTTACCCAAATGTCTCCAAACTCGTCAGAAACATTGAATGCAATGCTTGAAAGCACCCTCATTGTATCTGCACTGAATCTGTTTTACAATTCCAGTATTTTTTTTTTCGGCACCTGCTGCCAGAATACAGCTTGAAGTAAGCATGATTTGTGTTATATCGGGGTCAGCATCACAATTCCCGCTAAAGTTTGGCTAAAAGTATCATTTTATTTGGATTCCAATACAAAAAACGAAAGAGTTTAGCATGTAGAAAGAGTGTTTGAAAAATTTTGCATTTTTAACCACTTTTGAGCGACAGCCGCGCGGCTTAGCAAAAATCGCAAATGTGGGCCAAAAGTCGTCGTCAAGGAAACATCCAAACAAGACTTTTCCTGCATTTCAACTGCCTCCAAAAGCACAGCAAAGGCATCAGTAAATGTCTACTTCTCATTCAAACCCTAACCCTAACCCTAGCTCGGGCACTTGTATTACTCTACTCCAATGAAAAACCTTGCCTTCACATCCTGTGTTCAAAAAGTTACCCAAATGTCTCCAAACTCGTCAGAAACATTGAATGCAATGCTTGAAAGCACCCTCATTGTATCTGCACTGAATCTGTTTTACAATTCCAGTATTTTTTTTTTCGGCACCTGCTGCCGGAATACAGCTTGAAGTAAGCATGATTTGTGTTATATCGGGGTCAGCATCACAATTCCCACTAAAGTTTGGCTAAAAGTATCATTTTATTTGGATTCCAATACAAAAAACGAAAGAGTTTAGCATGTAGAAAGTGTGTTTGAAAAATTTTGCATTTTTAACCACTTTTGAGCGACAGCCACGCGGCTTAGCAAAAATCGCAAATGTGGGCCAAAAGTCGTCGTCAAGGAAACATCCAAACAAGACTTTTCCTGCATTTCAACTGCCTCCAAAAGCACAGCAAAGGCATCAGTAAATGTCTACTTCTCATTCAAACCCTAACCCTAACCCTAGCTCGGGCACTTGTATTACTCTACTCCAATGAAAAACCTTGCCTTCACATCCTGTGTTCAAAAAGTTACCCAAATGTCTCCAAACTCGTCAGAAACATTAAATGCAATGCTTGAAAGCACCCTCATTGTATCTGCACTGAATCTGTTTTACAATTCCAGTATTTTTTTTTTCGGCACCTGCTGCCAGAATACAGCTTGAAGTAAGCATGATTTGTGTTATATCGGGGTCAGCATCACAATTCCCACTAAAGTTTGGCTAAAAGTATCATTTTATTTGGATTCCAATACAAAAAACGAAAGAGTTTAGCATGTAGAAAGTGTGTTTGAAAAATGTTGCATTTTTAACCACTTTTGAGCGACAGCCGCGCGGCTTAGCAAAAATCGCAAATGTGGGCCAAAAGTCGTCGTCAAGGAAACATCCAAACAAGACTTTTCCTGCATTTCAACTGCCTCCAAAAGCACAGCAAAGGCATCAGTAAATGTCTACTTCTCATTCAAACCCTAACCCTAACCCTAGCTCGGGCAATTGTATTACTCTACTCCAATAAAAAACCTTGCCTTCACATCCTGTGTTCAAAAAGTTACCCAAATGTCTCCAAACTCGTCAGAAACATTGAATGCAATGCTTGAAAGCACCCTCATTGTATCTGCACTGAATCTGTTTTACAATTCCAGTATTTTTTTTTTCGGCACCTGCTGCCGGAATACAGCTTGAAGTAAGCATGATTTGTGTTATATCGGGGTCAGCATCACAATTCCCACTAAAGTTTGGCTAAAAGTATCATTTTATTTGGATTCCAATACAAAAAACGAAAGAGTTTAGCATGTAGAAAGAGTGTTTGAAAAATTTTGCATTTTTAACCACTTTTGAGCGACAGCCGCGCGGCTTAGCAAAAATCGCAAATGTGGGCCAAAAGTCGTCGTCAAGGAAACATCCAAACAAGACTTTTCCTGCATTTCAACTGCCTCCAAAAGCACAGCAAAGGCATCAGTAAATGTCTACTTTTCATTCAAACCCTAACCCTAACCCTAGCCCGGGCACTTGTATTACTGTACACCAATGAAAAACCTTGCCTTCACATCCTGTGTTCAAAAAGTTACCCAAATGTCTCCAAACTCGTCAGAAACATTGAATGCAATGCTTGAAAGCACCCTCATTGTATCTGCACTGAATATGTTTTACAATTCCAGTATTTTTTTTTTCGGCACCTGCTGCCGGAATACAGCTTGAAGTAAGCATGATTTGTGTTATATCGGGGTCAGCATCACAATTCCCACTAAAGTTTGGCTAAAAGTATCATTTTATTTGGATTCCAATACATAAAACGAAAGAGTTTAGCATGTAGAAAGAGTGTTTGAAAAATTTTGCATTTTTAACCACTTTTGAGCGACAGCCGTGCGGCTTAGCAAAAATCGCAAATGTGGGCCAAAAGTCGTCGTCAAGGAAACATCCAAACAAGACTTTTCCTGCATTTCAACTGCCTCCAAAAGCACAGCAAAGGCATCAGTAAATGTCTACTTCTCATTCAAACCCTAACCCTAACCCTAGCTCGGGCACTTGTATTACTCTACTCCAATGAAAAACCTTGCCTTCACATCCTGTGTTCAAAAAGTTACCCAAATGTCTCCAAACTCGTCAGAAACATTAAATGCAATGCTTGAAAGCACCCTCATTGTATCTGCACTGAATCTGTTTTACAATTCCAGTATTTTTTTTTTCGGCACCTGCTGCCAGAATACAGCTTGAAGTAAGCATGATTTGTGTTATATCGGGGTCAGCATCACAATTCCCACTAAAGTTTGGCTAAAAGTATCATTTTATTTGGATTCCAATACAAAAAACGAAAGAGTTTAGCATGTAGAAAGTGTGTTTGAAAAATGTTGCATTTTTAACCACTTTTGAGCGACAGCCGCGCGGCTTAGCAAAAATCGCAAATGTGGGCCAAAAGTCGTCGTCAAGGAAACATCCAAACAAGACTTTTCCTGCATTTCAACTGCCTCCAAAAGCACAGCAAAGGCATCAGTAAATGTCTACTTCTCATTCAAACCCTAACCCTAACCCTAGCTCGGGCACTTGTATTACTCTACTCCAATAAAAAACCTTGCCTTCACATCCTGTGTTCAAAAAGTTACCCAAATGTCTCCAAACTCGTCAGAAACATTGAATGCAATGCTTGAAAGCACCCTCATTGTATCTGCACTGAATCTGTTTTACAATTCCAGTATTTTTTTTTTCGGCACCTGCTGCCAGAATACAGCTTGAAGTAAGCATGATTTGTGTTATATCGGGGTCAGCATCACAATTCCCACTAAAGTTTGGCTAAAAGTATCATTTTATTTGGATTCCAATACAAAAAACGAAAGAGTTTAGCATGTAGAAAGTGTGTTTGAAAAATGTTGCATTTTTAACCACTTTTGAGCGACAGCCGCGCGGCTTAGCAAAAATCGCAAATGTGGGCCAAAAGTCGTCGTCAAGGAAACATCCAAACAAGACTTTTCCTGCATTTCAACTGCCTCCAAAAGCACAGCAAAGGCATCAGTAAATGTCTACTTCTCATTCAAACCCTAACCCTAACCCTAGCTCGGGCAATTGTATTACTCTACTCCAATAAAAAACCTTGCCTTCACATCCTGTGTTCAAAAAGTTACCCAAATGTCTCCAAACTCGTCAGAAACATTGAATGCAATGCTTGAAAGCACCCTCATTGTATCTGCACTGAATCTGTTTTACAATTCCAGTATTTTTTTTTTCGGCACCTGCTGCCGGAATACAGCTTGAAGTAAGCATGATTTGTGTTATATCGGGGTCAGCATCACAATTCCCACTAAAGTTTGGCTAAAAGTATCATTTTATTTGGATTCCAATACAAAAAACGAAAGAGTTTAGCATGTAGAAAGAGTGTTTGAAAAATTTTGCATTTTTAACCACTTTTGAGCGACAGCCGCGCGGCTTAGCAAAAATCGCAAATGTGGGCCAAAAGTCGTCGTCAAGGAAACATCCAAACAAGACTTTTCCTGCATTTCAACTGCCTCCAAAAGCACAGCAAAGGCATCAGTAAATGTCTACTTTTCATTCAAACCCTAACCCTAACCCTAGCCCGGGCACTTGTATTACTGTACACCAATGAAAAACCTTGCCTTCACATCCTGTGTTCAAAAAGTTACCCAAATGTCTCCAAACTCGTCAGAAACATTGAATGCAATGCTTGAAAGCACCCTCATTGTATCTGCACTGAATATGTTTTACAATTCCAGTATTTTTTTTTTCGGCACCTGCTGCCGGAATACAGCTTGAAGTAAGCATGATTTGTGTTATATCGGGGTCAGCATCACAATTCCCACTAAAGTTTGGCTAAAAGTATCATTTTATTTGGATTCCAATACATAAAACGAAAGAGTTTAGCATGTAGAAAGAGTGTTTGAAAAATTTTGCATTTTTAACCACTTTTGAGCGACAGCCGTGCGGCTTAGCAAAAATCGCAAATGTGGGCCAAAAGTCGTCGTCAAGGAAACATCCAAACAAGACTTTTCCTGCATTTCAACTGCCTCCAAAAGCACAGCAAAGGCATCAGTAAATGTCTACTTCTCATTCAAACCCTAACCCTAACCCTAGCTCGGGCACTTGTATTACTCTACTCCAATGAAAAACCTTGCCTTCACATCCTGTGTTCAAAAAGTTACCCAAATGTCTCCAAACTCGTCAGAAACATTAAATGCAATGCTTGAAAGCACCCTCATTGTATCTGCACTGAATCTGTTTTACAATTCCAGTATTTTTTTTTTCGGCACCTGCTGCCAGAATACAGCTTGAAGTAAGCATGATTTGTGTTATATCGGGGTCAGCATCACAATTCCCACTAAAGTTTGGCTAAAAGTATCATTTTATTTGGATTCCAATACAAAAAACGAAAGAGTTTAGCATGTAGAAAGTGTGTTTGAAAAATGTTGCATTTTTAACCACTTTTGAGCGACAGCCGCGCGGCTTAGCAAAAATCGCAAATGTGGGCCAAAAGTCGTCGTCAAGGAAACATCCAAACAAGACTTTTCCTGCATTTCAACTGCCTCCAAAAGCACAGCAAAGGCATCAGTAAATGTCTACTTCTCATTCAAACCCTAACCCTAACCCTAGCTCGGGCACTTGTATTACTCTACTCCAATAAAAAACCTTGCCTTCACATCCTGTGTTCAAAAAGTTACCCAAATGTCTCCAAACTCGTCAGAAACATTGAATGCAATGCTTGAAAGCACCCTCATTGTATCTGCACTGAATCTGTTTTACAATTCCAGTATTTTTTTTTTCGGCACCTGCTGCCAGAATACAGCTTGAAGTAAGCATGATTTGTGTTATATCGGGGTCAGCATCACAATTCCCACTAAAGTTTGGCTAAAAGTATCATTTTATTTGGATTCCAATACAAAAAACGAAAGAGTTTAGCATGTAGAAAGTGTGTTTGAAAAATTTTGCATTTTTAACCACTTTTGAGCGACAGCCGCGCGGCTTAGCAAAAATCGCAAATGTGGGCCAAAAGTCGTCGTCAAGGAAACATCCAAACAAGACTTTTCCTGCATTTCAACTGCCTCCAAAAGCACAGCAAAGGCATCAGTAAATGTCTACTTCTCATTCAAACCCTAACCCTAACCCTAGCTCGGGCACTTGTATTACTCTACTCCAATGAAAAACCTTGCCTTCACATCCTGTGTTCAAAAAGTTACCCAAATGTCTCCAAACTCGTCAGAAACATTGAATGCAATGCTTGAAAGCACCCTCATTGTATCTGCACTGAATCTGTTTTACAATTCCAGTATTTTTTTTTTCGGCACCTGCTGCCAGAATACAGCTTGAAGTAAGCATGATTTGTGTTATATCGGGGTCAGCATCACAATTCCCACTAAAGTTTGGCTAAAAGTATCATTTTATTTGGATTCCAATACAAAAAACGAAAGAGTTTAGCATGTAGAAAGAGTGTTTGAAAAATTTTGCATTTTTAACCACTTTTGAGCGACAGCCGCGCGGCTTAGCAAAAATCGCAAATGTGGGCCAAAAGTCGTCGTCAAGGAAACATCCAAACAAGACTTTTCCTGCATTTCAACTGCCTCCAAAAGCACAGCAAAGGCATCAGTAAATGTCTACTTCTCATTCAAACCCTAACCCTAACCCTAGCTCGGGCACTTGTATTACTCTACTCCAATGAAAAACCTTGCCTTCACATCCTGTGTTCAAAAAGTTACCCAAATGTCTCCAAACTCGTCAGAAACATTGAATGCAATGCTTGAAAGCACCCTCATTGTATCTGCACTGAATCTGTTTTACAATTCCAGTATTTTTTTTTTCGGCACCTGCTGCCAGAATACAGCTTGAAGTAAGCATGATTTGTGTTATATCGGGGTCAGCATCACAATTCCCACTAAAGTTTGGCTAAAAGTATCATTTTATTTGGATTCCAATACAAAAAACGAAAGAGTTTAGCATGTAGAAAGAGTGTTTGAAAAATTTTGCATTTTTAACCACTTTTGAGCGACAGCCGCGCAGCTTAGCAAAAATCGCAAATGTGGGCCAAAAGTCGTCGTCAAGGAAACATCCAAACAAGACTTTTCCTGCATTTCAACTGCCTCCAAAAGCACAGCAAAGGCATCAGTAAATGTCTACTTCTCATTCAAACCCTAACACTAACCCTAGCTCGGGCACTTGTATTACTGTACACCAATTAAAAACCTTGCCTTCACATCCTGTGTTCAAAAAGTTACCCAAATGTCTCCAAACTCGTCAGAAACATTGAATGCAATGCTTGAAAGCACCCTCATTGTATCTGCACTGAATCTGTTTTACAATTCCAGTATTTTTTTTTTCGGCACCTGCTGCCGGAATACAGCTTGAAGTAAGCATGATTTGTGTTATATCGGGGTCAGCATCACAATTCCCACTAAAGTTTGGCTAAAAGTATCATTTTATTTGGATTCCAATACAAAAAACGAAAGAGTTTAGCATGTAGAAAGTGTGTTTGAAAAATTTTGCATTTTTAACCACTTTTGAGCGACAGCCGCGCGGCTTAGCAAAAATCGCAAATGTGGGCCAAAAGTCGTCGTCAAGGAAACATCCAAACAAGACTTTTCCTGCATTTCAACTGCCTCCAAAAGCACAGCAAAGGCATCAGTAAATGTCTACTTCTCATTCAAACCCTAACCCTAACCCTAGCTCGGGCACTTGTATTACTCTACTCCAATGAAAAACCTTGCCTTCACATCCTGTGTTCAAAAAGTTACCCAAATGTCTCCAAACTCGTCAGAAACATTGAATGCAATGCTTGAAAGCACCCTCATTGTATCTGCACTGAATCTGTTTTACAATTCCAGTATTTTTTTTTTCGGCACCTGCTGCCAGAATACAGCTTGAAGTAAGCATGATTTGTGTTATATCGGGGTCAGCATCACAATTCCCACTAAAGTTTGGCTAAAAGTATCATTTTATTTGGATTCCAATACATAAAACGAAAGAGTTTAGCATGTAGAAAGAGTGTTTGAAAAATTTTGCATTTTTAACCACTTTTGAGCGACAGCCGCGCGGCTTAGCAAAAATCGCAAATGTGGGCCAAAAGTCGTCGTCAAGGAAACATCCAAACAAGACTTTTCCTGCATTTCAACTGCCTCCAAAAGCACAGCAAAGGCATCAGTAAATGTCTACTTCTCATTCAAACCCTAACCCTAACCCTAGCTCGGGCACTTGTATTACTCTACTCCAATGAAAAACCTTGCCTTCACATCCTGTGTTCAAAAAGTTACCCAAATGTCTCCAAACTCGTCAGAAACATTAAATGCAATGCTTGAAAGCACCCTCATTGTATCTGCACTGAATCTGTTTTACAATTCCAGTATTTTTTTTTTCGGCACCTGCTGCCAGAATACAGCTTGAAGTAAGCATGATTTGTGTTATATCGGGGTCAGCATCACAATTCCCACTAAAGTTTGGCTAAAAGTATCATTTTATTTGGATTCCAATACAAAAAACGAAAGAGTTTAGCATGTAGAAAGTGTGTTTGAAAAATGTTGCATTTTTAACCACTTTTGAGCGACAGCCGCGCGGCTTAGCAAAAATCGCAAATGTGGGCCAAAAGTCGTCGTCAAGGAAACATCCAAACAAGACTTTTCCTGCATTTCAACTGCCTCCAAAAGCACAGCAAAGGCATCAGTAAATGTCTACTTCTCATTCAAACCCTAACCCTAACCCTAGCTCGGGCAATTGTATTACTCTACTCCAATAAAAAACCTTGCCTTCACATCCTGTGTTCAAAAAGTTACCCAAATGTCTCCAAACTCGTCAGAAACATTGAATGCAATGCTTGAAAGCACCCTCATTGTATCTGCACTGAATCTGTTTTACAATTCCAGTATTTTTTTTTTCGGCACCTGCTGCCAGAATACAGCTTGAAGTAAGCATGATTTGTGTTATATCGGGGTCAGCATCACAATTCCCACTAAAGTTTGGCTAAAAGTATCATTTTATTTGGATTCCAATACAAAAAACGAAAGAGTTTAGCATGTAGAAAGAGTGTTTGAAAAATTTTGCATTTTTAACCACTTTTGAGCGACAGCCGCGCGGCTTAGCAAAAATCGCAAATGTGGGCCAAAAGTCGTCGTCAAGGAAACATCCAAACAAGACTTTTCCTGCATTTCAACTGCCTCCAAAAGCACAGCAAAGGCATCAGTAAATGTCTACTTCTCATTCAAACCCTAACCCTAACCCTAGCTCGGGCACTTGTATTACTCTACTCCAATGAAAAACCTTGCCTTCACATCCTGTGTTCAAAAAGTTACCCAAATGTCTCCAAACTCGTCAGAAACATTGAATGCAATGCTTGAAAGCACCCTCAATGTATCTGCACTGAATCTGTTTTACAATTCCAGTATTTTTTTTTTCGGCACCTGCTGCCGGAATACAGCTTGAAGTAAGCATGATTTGTGTTATATCGGGGTCAGCATCACAATTCGCACTAAAGTTTGGCTAAAAGTATCATTTTATTTGGATTCCAATACAAAAAACGAAAGAGTTTAGCATGTAGAAAGAGTGTTTGAAAAATTTTGCATTTTTAACCACTTTTGAGCGACAGCCGCGCGGCTTAGCAAAAATCGCAAATGTGGGCCAAAAGTCGTCGTCAAGGAAACATCCAAACAAGACTTTTCCTGCATTTCAACTGCCTCCAAAAGCACAGCAAAGGCATCAGTAAATGTCTACTTTTCATTCAAACCCTAACCCTAACCCTAGCTCGGGCACTTGTATTACTGTACACCAATGAAAAACCTTGCCTTCACATCCTGTGTTCAAAAAGTTACCCAAATGTCTCCAAACTCGTCAGAAACATTGAATGCAATGCTTGAAAGCACCCTCATTGTATCTGCACTGAATCTGTTTTACAATTCCAGTATTTTTTTTTTCGGCACCTGCTGCCAGAATACAGCTTGAAGTAAGCATGATTTGTGTTATATCGGGGTCAGCATCACAATTCCCACTAAAGTTTGGCTAAAAGTATCATTTTATTTGGATTCCAATACATAAAACGAAAGAGTTTAGCATGTAGAAAGAGTGTTTGAAAAATTTTGCATTTTTAACCACTTTTGAGCGACAGCCGCGCGGCTTAGCAAAAATCGCAAATGTGGGCCAAAAGTCGTCGTCAAGGAAACATCCAAACAAGACTTTTCCTGCATTTCAACTGCCTCCAAAAGCACAGCAAAGGCATCAGTAAATGTCTACTTCTCATTCAAACCCTAACCCTAACCCTAGCTCGGGCACTTGTATTACTCTACTCCAATGAAAAACCTTGCCTTCACATCCTGTGTTCAAAAAGTTACCCAAATGTCTCCAAACTCGTCAGAAACATTAAATGCAATGCTTGAAAGCACCCTCATTGTATCTGCACTGAATCTGTTTTACAATTCCAGTATTTTTTTTTTCGGCACCTGCTGCCAGAATACAGCTTGAAGTAAGCATGATTTGTGTTATATCGGGGTCAGCATCACAATTCCCACTAAAGTTTGGCTAAAAGTATCATTTTATTTGGATTCCAATACAAAAAACGAAAGAGTTTAGCATGTAGAAAGTGTGTTTGAAAAATGTTGCATTTTTAACCACTTTTGAGCGACAGCCGCGCGGCTTAGCAAAAATCGCAAATGTGGGCCAAAAGTCGTCGTCAAGGAAACATCCAAACAAGACTTTTCCTGCATTTCAACTGCCTCCAAAAGCACAGCAAAGGCATCAGTAAATGTCTACTTCTCATTCAAACCCTAACCCTAACCCTAGCTCGGGCAATTGTATTACTCTACTCCAATAAAAAACCTTGCCTTCACATCCTGTGTTCAAAAAGTTACCCAAATGTCTCCAAACTCGTCAGAAACATTGAATGCAATGCTTGAAAGCACCCTCATTGTATCTGCACTGAATCTGTTTTACAATTCCAGTATTTTTTTTTTCGGCACCTGCTGCCAGAACACAGCTTGAAGTAAGCATGATTTGTGTTATATCGGGGTCAGCATCACAATTCCCACTAAAGTTTGGCTAAAAGTATCATTTTATTTGGATTCCAATACAAAAAACGAAAGAGTTTAGCATGTAGAAAGAGTGTTTGAAAAATTTTGCATTTTTAACCACTTTTGAGCGACAGCCGCGCGGCTTAGCAAAAATCGCAAATGTGGGCCAAAAGTCGTCGTCAAGGAAACATCCAAACAAGACTTTTCCTGCATTTCAACTGCCTCCAAAAGCACAGCAAAGGCATCAGTAAATGTCTACTTCTCATTCAAACCCTAACCCTAACCCTAGCTCGGGCACTTGTATTACTCTACTCCAATGAAAAACCTTGCCTTCACATCCTGTGTTCAAAAAGTTACCCAAATGTCTCCAAACTCGTCAGAAACATTGAATGCAATGCTTGAAAGCACCCTCAATGTATCTGCACTGAATCTGTTTTACAATTCCAGTATTTTTTTTTTCGGCACCTGCTGCCGGAATACAGCTTGAAGTAAGCATGATTTGTGTTATATCGGGGTCAGCATCACAATTCGCACTAAAGTTTGGCTAAAAGTATCATTTTATTTGGATTCCAATACAAAAAACGAAAGAGTTTAGCATGTAGAAAGAGTGTTTGAAAAATTTTGCATTTTTAACCACTTTTGAGCGACAGCCGCGCGGCTTAGCAAAAATCGCAAATGTGGGCCAAAAGTCGTCGTCAAGGAAACATCCAAACAAGACTTTTCCTGCATTTCAACTGCCTCCAAAAGCACAGCAAAGGCATCAGTAAATGTCTACTTTTCATTCAAACCCTAACCCTAACCCTAGCTCGGGCACTTGTATTACTGTACACCAATGAAAAACCTTGCCTTCACATCCTGTGTTCAAAAAGTTACCCAAATGTCTCCAAACTCGTCAGAAACATTGAATGCAATGCTTGAAAGCACCCTCATTGTATCTGCACTGAATCTGTTTTACAATTCCAGTATTTTTTTTTTCGGCACCTGCTGCCGGAATACAGCTTGAAGTAAGCATGATTTGTGTTATATCGGGGTCAGCATCACAATTCCCACTAAAGTTTGGCTAAAAGTATCATTTTATTTGGATTCCAATACAAAAAACGAAAGAGTTTAGCATGTAGAAAGAGTGTTTGAAAAATTTTGCATTTTTAACCACTTTTGAGCGACAGCCGCGCGGCTTAGCAAAAATCGCAAATGTGGGCCAAAAGTCGTCGTCAAGGAAACATCCAAACAAGACTTTTCCTGCATTTCAACTGCCTCCAAAAGCACAGCAAAGGCATCAGTAAATGTCTACTTCTCATTCAAACCCTAACCCTAACCCTAGCTCGGGCACTTGTATTACTCTACTCCAATGAAAAACCTTGCCTTCACATCCTGTGTTCAAAAAGTTACCCAAATGTCTCCAAACTCGTCAGAAACATTGAATGCAATGCTTGAAAGCACCCTCATTGTATCTGCACTGAATCTGTTTTACAATTCCAGTATTTTTTTTTTCGGCACCTGCTGCCAGAATACAGCTTGAAGTAAGCATGATTTGTGTTATATCGGGGTCAGCATCACAATTCCCACTAAAGTTTGGCTAAAAGTATCATTTTATTTGGATTCCAATACATAAAACGAAAGAGTTTAGCATGTAGAAAGAGTGTTTGAAAAATTTTGCATTTTTAACCACTTTTGAGCGACAGCCGTGCGGCTTAGCAAAAATCGCAAATGTGGGCCAAAAGTCGTCGTCAAGGAAACATCCAAACAAGACTTTTCCTGCATTTCAACTGCCTCCAAAAGCACAGCAAAGGCATCAGTAAATGTCTACTTCTCATTCAAACCCTAACCCTAACCCTAGCTCGGGCACTTGTATTACTCTACTCCAATGAAAAACCTTGCCTTCACATCCTGTGTTCAAAAAGTTACCCAAATGTCTCCAAACTCGTCAGAAACATTAAATGCAATGCTTGAAAGCACCCTCATTGTATCTGCACTGAATCTGTTTTACAATTCCAGTATTTTTTTTTTCGGCACCTGCTGCCAGAATACAGCTTGAAGTAAGCATGATTTGTGTTATATCGGGGTCAGCATCACAATTCCCACTAAAGTTTGGCTAAAAGTATCATTTTATTTGGATTCCAATACAAAAAACGAAAGAGTTTAGCATGTAGAAAGTGTGTTTGAAAAATGTTGCATTTTTAACCACTTTTGAGCGACAGCCGCGCGGCTTAGCAAAAATCGCAAATGTGGGCCAAAAGTCGTCGTCAAGGAAACATCCAAACAAGACTTTTCCTGCATTTCAACTGCCTCCAAAAGCACAGCAAAGGCATCAGTAAATGTCTACTTCTCATTCAAACCCTAACCCTAACCCTAGCTCGGGCAATTGTATTACTCTACTCCAATAAAAAACCTTGCCTTCACATCCTGTGTTCAAAAAGTTACCCAAATGTCTCCAAACTCGTCAGAAACATTGAATGCAATGCTTGAAAGCACCCTCATTGTATCTGCACTGAATCTGTTTTACAATTCCAGTATTTTTTTTTTCGGCACCTGCTGCCAGAATACAGCTTGAAGTAAGCATGATTTGTGTTATATCGGGGTCAGCATCACAATTCCCACTAAAGTTTGGCTAAAAGTATCATTTTATTTGGATTCCAATACAAAAAACGAAAGAGTTTAGCATGTAGAAAGAGTGTTTGAAAAATTTTGCATTTTTAACCACTTTTGAGCGACAGCCGCGCGGCTTAGCAAAAATCGCAAATGTGGGCCAAAAGTCGTCGTCAAGGAAACATCCAAACAAGACTTTTCCTGCATTTCAACTGCCTCCAAAAGCACAGCAAAGGCATCAGTAAATGTCTACTTTTCATTCAAACCCTAACCCTAACCCTAGCCCGGGCACTTGTATTACTGTACACCAATGAAAAACCTTGCCTTCACATCCTGTGTTCAAAAAGTTACCCAAATGTCTCCAAACTCGTCAGAAACATTGAATGCAATGCTTGAAAGCACCCTCATTGTATCTGCACTGAATATGTTTTACAATTCCAGTATTTTTTTTTTCGGCACCTGCTGCCGGAATACAGCTTGAAGTAAGCATGATTTGTGTTATATCGGGGTCAGCATCACAATTCCCACTAAAGTTTGGCTAAAAGTATCATTTTATTTGGATTCCAATACATAAAACGAAAGAGTTTAGCATGTAGAAAGAGTGTTTGAAAAATTTTGCATTTTTAACCACTTTTGAGCGACAGCCGTGCGGCTTAGCAAAAATCGCAAATGTGGGCCAAAAGTCGTCGTCAAGGAAACATCCAAACAAGACTTTTCCTGCATTTCAACTGCCTCCAAAAGCACAGCAAAGGCATCAGTAAATGTCTACTTCTCATTCAAACCCTAACCCTAACCCTAGCTCGGGCACTTGTATTACTCTACTCCAATGAAAAACCTTGCCTTCACATCCTGTGTTCAAAAAGTTACCCAAATGTCTCCAAACTCGTCAGAAACATTAAATGCAATGCTTGAAAGCACCCTCATTGTATCTGCACTGAATCTGTTTTACAATTCCAGTATTTTTTTTTTCGGCACCTGCTGCCAGAATACAGCTTGAAGTAAGCATGATTTGTGTTATATCGGGGTCAGCATCACAATTCCCACTAAAGTTTGGCTAAAAGTATCATTTTATTTGGATTCCAATACAAAAAACGAAAGAGTTTAGCATGTAGAAAGTGTGTTTGAAAAATGTTGCATTTTTAACCACTTTTGAGCGACAGCCGCGCGGCTTAGCAAAAATCGCAAATGTGGGCCAAAAGTCGTCGTCAAGGAAACATCCAAACAAGACTTTTCCTGCATTTCAACTGCCTCCAAAAGCACAGCAAAGGCATCAGTAAATGTCTACTTCTCATTCAAACCCTAACCCTAACCCTAGCTCGGGCACTTGTATTACTCTACTCCAATGAAAAACCTTGCCTTCACATCCTGTGTTCAAAAAGTTACCCAAATGTCTCCAAACTCGTCAGAAACATTGAATGCAATGCTTGAAAGCACCCTCATTGTATCTGCACTGAATATGTTTTACAATTCCAGTATTTTTTTTTTCGGCACCTGCTGCCGGAATACAGCTTGAAGTAAGCATGATTTGTGTTATATCGGGGTCAGCATCACAATTCCCACTAAAGTTTGGCTAAAAGTATCATTTTATTTGGATTCCAATACATAAAACGAAAGAGTTTAGCATGTAGAAAGAGTGTTTGAAAAATTTTGCATTTTTAACCACTTTTGAGCGACAGCCGTGCGGCTTAGCAAAAATCGCAAATGTGGGCCAAAAGTCGTCGTCAAGGAAACATCCAAACAAGACTTTTCCTGCATTTCAACTGCCTCCAAAAGCACAGCAAAGGCATCAGTAAATGTCTACTTCTCATTCAAACCCTAACCCTAACCCTAGCTCGGGCACTTGTATTACTCTACTCCAATGAAAAACCTTGCCTTCACATCCTGTGTTCAAAAAGTTACCCAAATGTCTCCAAACTCGTCAGAAACATTAAATGCAATGCTTGAAAGCACCCTCATTGTATCTGCACTGAATCTGTTTTACAATTCCAGTATTTTTTTTTTCGGCACCTGCTGCCAGAATACAGCTTGAAGTAAGCATGATTTGTGTTATATCGGGGTCAGCATCACAATTCCCACTAAAGTTTGGCTAAAAGTATCATTTTATTTGGATTCCAATACAAAAAACGAAAGAGTTTAGCATGTAGAAAGTGTGTTTGAAAAATGTTGCATTTTTAACCACTTTTGAGCGACAGCCGCGCGGCTTAGCAAAAATCGCAAATGTGGGCCAAAAGTCGTCGTCAAGGAAACATCCAAACAAGACTTTTCCTGCATTTCAACTGCCTCCAAAAGCACAGCAAAGGCATCAGTAAATGTCTACTTCTCATTCAAACCCTAACCCTAACCCTAGCTCGGGCACTTGTATTACTCTACTCCAATGAAAAACCTTGCCTTCACATCCTGTGTTCAAAAAGTTACCCAAATGTCTCCAAACTCGTCAGAAACATTGAATGCAATGCTTGAAAGCAACCTTATTGTATCTGCACTGAATCTGTTTTACAATTCCAGTATTTTTTTTTTCGGCACCTGCTGCCAGAATACAGCTTGAAGTAAGCATGATTTGTGTTATATCGGGGTCAGCATCACAATTCCCACTAAAGTTTGGCTAAAAGTATCATTTTATTTGGATTCCAATACATAAAACGAAAGAGTTTAGCATGTAGAAAGAGTGTTTGAAAAATTTTGCATTTTTAACCACTTTTGAGCGACAGCCGTGCGGCTTAGCAAAAATCGCAAATGTGGGCCAAAAGTCGTCGTCAAGGAAACATCCAAACAAGACTTTTCCTGCATTTCAACTGCCTCCAAAAGCACAGCAAAGGCATCAGTAAATGTCTACTTCTCATTCAAACCCTAACCCTAACCCTAGCTCGGGCACTTGTATTACTCTACTCCAATGAAAAACCTTGCCTTCACATCCTGTGTTCAAAAAGTTACCCAAATGTCTCCAAACTCGTCAGAAACATTAAATGCAATGCTTGAAAGCACCCTCATTGTATCTGCACTGAATCTGTTTTACAATTCCAGTATTTTTTTTTTCGGCACCTGCTGCCAGAATACAGCTTGAAGTAAGCATGATTTGTGTTATATCGGGGTCAGCATCACAATTCCCACTAAAGTTTGGCTAAAAGTATCATTTTATTTGGATTCCAATACAAAAAACGAAAGAGTTTAGCATGTAGAAAGTGTGTTTGAAAAATGTTGCATTTTTAACCACTTTTGAGCGACAGCCGCGCGGCTTAGCAAAAATCGCAAATGTGGGCCAAAAGTCGTCGTCAAGGAAACATCCAAACAAGACTTTTCCTGCATTTCAACTGCCTCCAAAAGCACAGCAAAGGCATCAGTAAATGTCTACTTCTCATTCAAACCCTAACCCTAACCCTAGCTCGGGCAATTGTATTACTCTACTCCAATAAAAAACCTTGCCTTCACATCCTGTGTTCAAAAAGTTACCCAAATGTCTCCAAACTCGTCAGAAACATTGAATGCAATGCTTGAAAGCACCCTCATTGTATCTGCACTGAATCTGTTTTACAATTCCAGTATTTTTTTTTTCGGCACCTGCTGCCAGAATACAGCTTGAAGTAAGCATGATTTGTGTTATATCGGGGTCAGCATCACAATTCCCACTAAAGTTTGGCTAAAAGTATCATTTTATTTGGATTCCAATACAAAAAACGAAAGAGTTTAGCATGTAGAAAGAGTGTTTGAAAAATTTTGCATTTTTAACCACTTTTGAGCGACAGCCGCGCGGCTTAGCAAAAATCGCAAATGTGGGCCAAAAGTCGTCGTCAAGGAAACATCCAAACAAGACTTTTCCTGCATTTCAACTGCCTCCAAAAGCACAGCAAAGGCATCAGTAAATGTCTACTTTTCATTCAAACCCTAACCCTAACCCTAGCCCGGGCACTTGTATTACTGTACACCAATGAAAAACCTTGCCTTCACATCCTGTGTTCAAAAAGTTACCCAAATGTCTCCAAACTCGTCAGAAACATTGAATGCAATGCTTGAAAGCACCCTCATTGTATCTGCACTGAATATGTTTTACAATTCCAGTATTTTTTTTTTCGGCACCTGCTGCCGGAATACAGCTTGAAGTAAGCATGATTTGTGTTATATCGGGGTCAGCATCACAATTCCCACTAAAGTTTGGCTAAAAGTATCATTTTATTTGGATTCCAATACATAAAACGAAAGAGTTTAGCATGTAGAAAGAGTGTTTGAAAAATTTTGCATTTTTAACCACTTTTGAGCGACAGCCGTGCGGCTTAGCAAAAATCGCAAATGTGGGCCAAAAGTCGTCGTCAAGGAAACATCCAAACAAGACTTTTCCTGCATTTCAACTGCCTCCAAAAGCACAGCAAAGGCATCAGTAAATGTCTACTTCTCATTCAAACCCTAACCCTAACCCTAGCTCGGGCACTTGTATTACTCTACTCCAATGAAAAACCTTGCCTTCACATCCTGTGTTCAAAAAGTTACCCAAATGTCTCCAAACTCGTCAGAAACATTAAATGCAATGCTTGAAAGCACCCTCATTGTATCTGCACTGAATCTGTTTTACAATTCCAGTATTTTTTTTTTCGGCACCTGCTGCCAGAATACAGCTTGAAGTAAGCATGATTTGTGTTATATCGGGGTCAGCATCACAATTCCCACTAAAGTTTGGCTAAAAGTATCATTTTATTTGGATTCCAATACAAAAAACGAAAGAGTTTAGCATGTAGAAAGTGTGTTTGAAAAATGTTGCATTTTTAACCACTTTTGAGCGACAGCCGCGCGGCTTAGCAAAAATCGCAAATGTGGGCCAAAAGTCGTCGTCAAGGAAACATCCAAACAAGACTTTTCCTGCATTTCAACTGCCTCCAAAAGCACAGCAAAGGCATCAGTAAATGTCTACTTCTCATTCAAACCCTAACCCTAACCCTAGCTCGGGCACTTGTATTACTCTACTCCAATAAAAAACCTTGCCTTCACATCCTGTGTTCAAAAAGTTACCCAAATGTCTCCAAACTCGTCAGAAACATTGAATGCAATGCTTGAAAGCACCCTCATTGTATCTGCACTGAATCTGTTTTACAATTCCAGTATTTTTTTTTTCGGCACCTGCTGCCAGAATACAGCTTGAAGTAAGCATGATTTGTGTTATATCGGGGTCAGCATCACAATTCCCACTAAAGTTTGGCTAAAAGTATCATTTTATTTGGATTCCAATACAAAAAACGAAAGAGTTTAGCATGTAGAAAGTGTGTTTGAAAAATTTTGCATTTTTAACCACTTTTGAGCGACAGCCGCGCGGCTTAGCAAAAATCGCAAATGTGGGCCAAAAGTCGTCGTCAAGGAAACATCCAAACAAGACTTTTCCTGCATTTCAACTGCCTCCAAAAGCACAGCAAAGGCATCAGTAAATGTCTACTTCTCATTCAAACCCTAACCCTAACCCTAGCTCGGGCACTTGTATTACTCTACTCCAATGAAAAACCTTGCCTTCACATCCTGTGTTCAAAAAGTTACCCAAATGTCTCCAAACTCGTCAGAAACATTGAATGCAATGCTTGAAAGCACCCTCATTGTATCTGCACTGAATCTGTTTTACAATTCCAGTATTTTTTTTTTCGGCACCTGCTGCCAGAATACAGCTTGAAGTAAGCATGATTTGTGTTATATCGGGGTCAGCATCACAATTCCCACTAAAGTTTGGCTAAAAGTATCATTTTATTTGGATTCCAATACAAAAAACGAAAGAGTTTAGCATGTAGAAAGAGTGTTTGAAAAATTTTGCATTTTTAACCACTTTTGAGCGACAGCCGCGCGGCTTAGCAAAAATCGCAAATGTGGGCCAAAAGTCGTCGTCAAGGAAACATCCAAACAAGACTTTTCCTGCATTTCAACTGCCTCCAAAAGCACAGCAAAGGCATCAGTAAATGTCTACTTCTCATTCAAACCCTAACCCTAACCCTAGCTCGGGCACTTGTATTACTCTACTCCAATGAAAAACCTTGCCTTCACATCCTGTGTTCAAAAAGTTACCCAAATGTCTCCAAACTCGTCAGAAACATTGAATGCAATGCTTGAAAGCATCCTCAATGTATCTGCACTGAATCTGTTTTACAATTCCAGTATTTTTTTTTTCGGCACCTGCTGCCGGAATACAGCTTGAAGTAAGCATGATTTGTGTTATATCGGGGTCAGCATCACAATTCCCACTAAAGTTTGGCTAAAAGTATCATTTTATTTGGATTCCAATACAAAAAACGAAAGAGTTTAGCATGTAGAAAGTGTGTTTGAAAAATTTTGCATTTTTAACCACTTTTGAGCGACAGCCGCGGCTTAGCAAAAATCGCAAATGTGGGCCAAAAGTCGTCGTCAAGGAAACATCCAAACAAGACTTTTCCTGCATTTCAACTGCCTCCAAAAGCACAGCAAAGGCATCAGTAAATGTCTACTTCTCATTCAAACCCTAACCCTAACCCTAGCTCGGGCACTTGTATTACTCTACTCCAATGAAAAACCTTGCCTTCACATCCTGTGTTCAAAAAGTTACCCAAATGTCTCCAAACTCGTCAGAAACATTGAATGCAATGCTTGAAAGCACCCTCATTGTATCTGCACTGAATCTGTTTTACAATTCCAGTATTTTTTTTTTCGGCACCTGCTGCCAGAATACAGCTTGAAGTAAGCATGATTTGTGTTATATCGGGGTCAGCATCACAATTCCCACTAAAGTTTGGCTAAAAGTATCATTTTATTTGGATTCCAATACATAAAACGAAAGAGTTTAGCATGTAGAAAGAGTGTTTGAAAAATTTTGCATTTTTAACCACTTTTGAGCGACAGCCGTGCGGCTTAGCAAAAATCGCAAATGTGGGCCAAAAGTCGTCGTCAAGGAAACATCCAAACAAGACTTTTCCTGCATTTCAACTGCCTCCAAAAGCACAGCAAAGGCATCAGTAAATGTCTACTTCTCATTCAAACCCTAACCCTAACCCTAGCTCGGGCACTTGTATTACTCTACTCCAATGAAAAACCTTGCCTTCACATCCTGTGTTCAAAAAGTTACCCAAATGTCTCCAAACTCGTCAGAAACATTAAATGCAATGCTTGAAAGCACCCTCATTGTATCTGCACTGAATCTGTTTTACAATTCCAGTATTTTTTTTTTCGGCACCTGCTGCCAGAATACAGCTTGAAGTAAGCATGATTTGTGTTATATCGGGGTCAGCATCACAATTCCCACTAAAGTTTGGCTAAAAGTATCATTTTATTTGGATTCCAATACAAAAAACGAAAGAGTTTAGCATGTAGAAAGTGTGTTTGAAAAATGTTGCATTTTTAACCACTTTTGAGCGACAGCCGCGCGGCTTAGCAAAAATCGCAAATGTGGGCCAAAAGTCGTCGTCAAGGAAACATCCAAACAAGACTTTTCCTGCATTTCAACTGCCTCCAAAAGCACAGCAAAGGCATCAGTAAATGTCTACTTCTCATTCAAACCCTAACCCTAACCCTAGCTCGGGCACTTGTATTACTCTACTCCAATAAAAAACCTTGCCTTCACATCCTGTGTTCAAAAAGTTACCCAAATGTCTCCAAACTCGTCAGAAACATTGAATGCAATGCTTGAAAGCACCCTCATTGTATCTGCACTGAATCTGTTTTACAATTCCAGTATTTTTTTTTTCGGCACCTGCTGCCAGAATACAGCTTGAAGTAAGCATGATTTGTGTTATATCGGGGTCAGCATCACAATTCCCACTAAAGTTTGGCTAAAAGTATCATTTTATTTGGATTCCAATACAAAAAACGAAAGAGTTTAGCATGTAGAAAGTGTGTTTGAAAAATTTTGCATTTTTAACCACTTTTGAGCGACAGCCGCGCGGCTTAGCAAAAATCGCAAATGTGGGCCAAAAGTCGTCGTCAAGGAAACATCCAAACAAGACTTTTCCTGCATTTCAACTGCCTCCAAAAGCACAGCAAAGGCATCAGTAAATGTCTACTTCTCATTCAAACCCTAACCCTAACCCTAGCTCGGGCACTTGTATTACTCTACTCCAATAAAAAACCTTGCCTTCACATCCTGTGTTCAAAAAGTTACCCAAATGTCTCCAAACTCGTCAGAAACATTGAATGCAATGCTTGAAAGCACCCTCATTGTATCTGCACTGAATCTGTTTTACAATTCCAGTATTTTTTTTTTCGGCACCTGCTGCCAGAATACAGCTTGAAGTAAGCATGATTTGTGTTATATCGGGGTCAGCATCACAATTCCCACTAAAGTTTGGCTAAAAGTATCATTTTATTTGGATTCCAATACATAAAACGAAAGAGTTTAGCATGTAGAAAGAGTGTTTGAAAAATTTTGCATTTTTAACCACTTTTGAGCGACAGCCGCGCGGCTTAGCAAAAATCGCAAATGTGGGCCAAAAGTCGTCGTCAAGGAAACATCCAAACAAGACTTTTCCTGCATTTCAACTGCCTCCAAAAGCACAGCAAAGGCATCAGTAAATGTCTACTTCTCATTCAAACCCTAACCCTAACCCTAGCTCGGGCACTTGTATTACTCTACTCCAATGAAAAACCTTGCCTTCACATCCTGTGTTCAAAAAGTTACCCAAATGTCTCCAAACTCGTCAGAAACATTAAATGCAATGCTTGAAAGCACCCTCATTGTATCTGCACTGAATCTGTTTTACAATTCCAGTATTTTTTTTTTCGGCACCTGCTGCCAGAATACAGCTTGAAGTAAGCATGATTTGTGTTATATCGGGGTCAGCATCACAATTCCCACTAAAGTTTGGCTAAAAGTATCATTTTATTTGGATTCCAATACAAAAAACGAAAGAGTTTAGCATGTAGAAAGTGTGTTTGAAAAATGTTGCATTTTTAACCACTTTTGAGCGACAGCCGCGCGGCTTAGCAAAAATCGCAAATGTGGGCCAAAAGTCGTCGTCAAGGAAACATCCAAACAAGACTTTTCCTGCATTTCAACTGCCTCCAAAAGCACAGCAAAGGCATCAGTAAATGTCTACTTCTCATTCAAACCCTAACCCTAACCCTAGCTCGGGCAATTGTATTACTCTACTCCAATAAAAAACCTTGCCTTCACATCCTGTGTTCAAAAAGTTACCCAAATGTCTCCAAACTCGTCAGAAACATTGAATGCAATGCTTGAAAGCACCCTCATTGTATCTGCACTGAATCTGTTTTACAATTCCAGTATTTTTTTTTTCGGCACCTGCTGCCAGAATACAGCTTGAAGTAAGCATGATTTGTGTTATATCGGGGTCAGCATCACAATTCCCACTAAAGTTTGGCTAAAAGTATCATTTTATTTGGATTCCAATACAAAAAACGAAAGAGTTTAGCATGTAGAAAGAGTGTTTGAAAAATTTTGCATTTTTAACCACTTTTGAGCGACAGCCGCGCGGCTTAGCAAAAATCGCAAATGTGGGCCAAAAGTCGTCGTCAAGGAAACATCCAAACAAGACTTTTCCTGCATTTCAACTGCCTCCAAAAGCACAGCAAAGGCATCAGTAAATGTCTACTTCTCATTCAAACCCTAACCCTAACCCTAGCTCGGGCACTTGTATTACTCTACTCCAATGAAAAACCTTGCCTTCACATCCTGTGTTCAAAAAGTTACCCAAATGTCTCCAAACTCGTCAGAAACATTGAATGCAATGCTTGAAAGCACCCTCAATGTATCTGCACTGAATCTGTTTTACAATTCCAGTATTTTTTTTTTCGGCACCTGCTGCCGGAATACAGCTTGAAGTAAGCATGATTTGTGTTATATCGGGGTCAGCATCACAATTCGCACTAAAGTTTGGCTAAAAGTATCATTTTATTTGGATTCCAATACAAAAAACGAAAGAGTTTAGCATGTAGAAAGAGTGTTTGAAAAATTTTGCATTTTTAACCACTTTTGAGCGACAGCCGCGCGGCTTAGCAAAAATCGCAAATGTGGGCCAAAAGTCGTCGTCAAGGAAACATCCAAACAAGACTTTTCCTGCATTTCAACTGCCTCCAAAAGCACAGCAAAGGCATCAGTAAATGTCTACTTTTCATTCAAACCCTAACCCTAACCCTAGCTCGGGCACTTGTATTACTGTACACCAATGAAAAACCTTGCCTTCACATCCTGTGTTCAAAAAGTTACCCAAATGTCTCCAAACTCGTCAGAAACATTGAATGCAATGCTTGAAAGCACCCTCATTGTATCTGCACTGAATCTGTTTTACAATTCCAGTATTTTTTTTTTCGGCACCTGCTGCCGGAATACAGCTTGAAGTAAGCATGATTTGTGTTATATCGGGGTCAGCATCACAATTCCCACTAAAGTTTGGCTAAAAGTATCATTTTATTTGGATTCCAATACAAAAAACGAAAGAGTTTAGCATGTAGAAAGAGTGTTTGAAAAATTTTGCATTTTTAACCACTTTTGAGCGACAGCCGCGCGGCTTAGCAAAAATCGCAAATGTGGGCCAAAAGTCGTCGTCAAGGAAACATCCAAACAAGACTTTTCCTGCATTTCAACTGCCTCCAAAAGCACAGCAAAGGCATCAGTAAATGTCTACTTCTCATTCAAACCCTAACCCTAACCCTAGCTCGGGCACTTGTATTACTCTACTCCAATGAAAAACCTTGCCTTCACATCCTGTGTTCAAAAAGTTACCCAAATGTCTCCAAACTCGTCAGAAACATTGAATGCAATGCTTGAAAGCACCCTCATTGTATCTGCACTGAATCTGTTTTACAATTCCAGTATTTTTTTTTTCGGCACCTGCTGCCAGAATACAGCTTGAAGTAAGCATGATTTGTGTTATATCGGGGTCAGCATCACAATTCCCACTAAAGTTTGGCTAAAAGTATCATTTTATTTGGATTCCAATACATAAAACGAAAGAGTTTAGCATGTAGAAAGAGTGTTTGAAAAATTTTGCATTTTTAACCACTTTTGAGCGACAGCCGTGCGGCTTAGCAAAAATCGCAAATGTGGGCCAAAAGTCGTCGTCAAGGAAACATCCAAACAAGACTTTTCCTGCATTTCAACTGCCTCCAAAAGCACAGCAAAGGCATCAGTAAATGTCTACTTCTCATTCAAACCCTAACCCTAACCCTAGCTCGGGCACTTGTATTACTCTACTCCAATGAAAAACCTTGCCTTCACATCCTGTGTTCAAAAAGTTACCCAAATGTCTCCAAACTCGTCAGAAACATTAAATGCAATGCTTGAAAGCACCCTCATTGTATCTGCACTGAATCTGTTTTACAATTCCAGTATTTTTTTTTTCGGCACCTGCTGCCAGAATACAGCTTGAAGTAAGCATGATTTGTGTTATATCGGGGTCAGCATCACAATTCCCACTAAAGTTTGGCTAAAAGTATCATTTTATTTGGATTCCAATACAAAAAACGAAAGAGTTTAGCATGTAGAAAGTGTGTTTGAAAAATGTTGCATTTTTAACCACTTTTGAGCGACAGCCGCGCGGCTTAGCAAAAATCGCAAATGTGGGCCAAAAGTCGTCGTCAAGGAAACATCCAAACAAGACTTTTCCTGCATTTCAACTGCCTCCAAAAGCACAGCAAAGGCATCAGTAAATGTCTACTTCTCATTCAAACCCTAACCCTAACCCTAGCTCGGGCAATTGTATTACTCTACTCCAATAAAAAACCTTGCCTTCACATCCTGTGTTCAAAAAGTTACCCAAATGTCTCCAAACTCGTCAGAAACATTGAATGCAATGCTTGAAAGCACCCTCATTGTATCTGCACTGAATCTGTTTTACAATTCCAGTATTTTTTTTTTCGGCACCTGCTGCCAGAATACAGCTTGAAGTAAGCATGATTTGTGTTATATCGGGGTCAGCATCACAATTCCCACTAAAGTTTGGCTAAAAGTATCATTTTATTTGGATTCCAATACAAAAAACGAAAGAGTTTAGCATGTAGAAAGAGTGTTTGAAAAATTTTGCATTTTTAACCACTTTTGAGCGACAGCCGCGCGGCTTAGCAAAAATCGCAAATGTGGGCCAAAAGTCGTCGTCAAGGAAACATCCAAACAAGACTTTTCCTGCATTTCAACTGCCTCCAAAAGCACAGCAAAGGCATCAGTAAATGTCTACTTTTCATTCAAACCCTAACCCTAACCCTAGCCCGGGCACTTGTATTACTGTACACCAATGAAAAACCTTGCCTTCACATCCTGTGTTCAAAAAGTTACCCAAATGTCTCCAAACTCGTCAGAAACATTGAATGCAATGCTTGAAAGCACCCTCATTGTATCTGCACTGAATATGTTTTACAATTCCAGTATTTTTTTTTTCGGCACCTGCTGCCGGAATACAGCTTGAAGTAAGCATGATTTGTGTTATATCGGGGTCAGCATCACAATTCCCACTAAAGTTTGGCTAAAAGTATCATTTTATTTGGATTCCAATACATAAAACGAAAGAGTTTAGCATGTAGAATGAGTGTTTGAAAAATTTTGCATTTTTAACCACTTTTGAGCGACAGCCGTGCGGCTTAGCAAAAATCGCAAATGTGGGCCAAAAGTCGTCGTCAAGGAAACATCCAAACAAGACTTTTCCTGCATTTCAACTGCCTCCAAAAGCACAGCAAAGGCATCAGTAAATGTCTACTTCTCATTCAAACCCTAACCCTAACCCTAGCTCGGGCACTTGTATTACTCTACTCCAATGAAAAACCTTGCCTTCACATCCTGTGTTCAAAAAGTTACCCAAATGTCTCCAAACTCGTCAGAAACATTAAATGCAATGCTTGAAAGCACCCTCATTGTATCTGCACTGAATCTGTTTTACAATTCCAGTATTTTTTTTTTCGGCACCTGCTGCCAGAATACAGCTTGAAGTAAGCATGATTTGTGTTATATCGGGGTCAGCATCACAATTCCCACTAAAGTTTGGCTAAAAGTATCATTTTATTTGGATTCCAATACAAAAAACGAAAGAGTTTAGCATGTAGAAAGTGTGTTTGAAAAATGTTGCATTTTTAACCACTTTTGAGCGACAGCCGCGCGGCTTAGCAAAAATCGCAAATGTGGGCCAAAAGTCGTCGTCAAGGAAACATCCAAACAAGACTTTTCCTGCATTTCAACTGCCTCCAAAAGCACAGCAAAGGCATCAGTAAATGTCTACTTCTCATTCAAACCCTAACCCTAACCCTAGCTCGGGCACTTGTATTACTCTACTCCAATAAAAAACCTTGCCTTCACATCCTGTGTTCAAAAAGTTACCCAAATGTCTCCAAACTCGTCAGAAACATTGAATGCAATGCTTGAAAGCACCCTCATTGTATCTGCACTGAATCTGTTTTACAATTCCAGTATTTTTTTTTTCGGCACCTGCTGCCAGAATACAGCTTGAAGTAAGCATGATTTGTGTTATATCGGGGTCAGCATCACAATTCCCACTAAAGTTTGGCTAAAAGTATCATTTTATTTGGATTCCAATACAAAAAACGAAAGAGTTTAGCATGTAGAAAGTGTGTTTGAAAAATTTTGCATTTTTAACCACTTTTGAGCGACAGCCGCGCGGCTTAGCAAAAATCGCAAATGTGGGCCAAAAGTCGTCGTCAAGGAAACATCCAAACAAGACTTTTCCTGCATTTCAACTGCCTCCAAAAGCACAGCAAAGGCATCAGTAAATGTCTACTTCTCATTCAAACCCTAACCCTAACCCTAGCTCGGGCACTTGTATTACTCTACTCCAATGAAAAACCTTGCCTTCACATCCTGTGTTCAAAAAGTTACCCAAATGTCTCCAAACTCGTCAGAAACATTGAATGCAATGCTTGAAAGCACCCTCATTGTATCTGCACTGAATCTGTTTTACAATTCCAGTATTTTTTTTTTCGGCACCTGCTGCCAGAATACAGCTTGAAGTAAGCATGATTTGTGTTATATCGGGGTCAGCATCACAATTCCCACTAAAGTTTGGCTAAAAGTATCATTTTATTTGGATTCCAATACAAAAAACGAAAGAGTTTAGCATGTAGAAAGAGTGTTTGAAAAATTTTGCATTTTTAACCACTTTTGAGCGACAGCCGCGCGGCTTAGCAAAAATCGCAAATGTGGGCCAAAAGTCGTCGTCAAGGAAACATCCAAACAAGACTTTTCCTGCATTTCAACTGCCTCCAAAAGCACAGCAAAGGCATCAGTAAATGTCTACTTCTCATTCAAACCCTAACCCTAACCCTAGCTCGGGCACTTGTATTACTCTACTCCAATGAAAAACCTTGCCTTCACATCCTGTGTTCAAAAAGTTACCCAAATGTCTCCAAACTCGTCAGAAACATTGAATGCAATGCTTGAAAGCATCCTCAATGTATCTGCACTGAATCTGTTTTACAATTCCAGTATTTTTTTTTTCGGCACCTGCTGCCGGAATACAGCTTGAAGTAAGCATGATTTGTGTTATATCGGGGTCAGCATCACAATTCCCACTAAAGTTTGGCTAAAAGTATCATTTTATTTGGATTCCAATACAAAAAACGAAAGAGTTTAGCATGTAGAAAGTGTGTTTGAAAAATTTTGCATTTTTAACCACTTTTGAGCGACAGCCGCGGCTTAGCAAAAATCGCAAATGTGGGCCAAAAGTCGTCGTCAAGGAAACATCCAAACAAGACTTTTCCTGCATTTCAACTGCCTCCAAAAGCACAGCAAAGGCATCAGTAAATGTCTACTTCTCATTCAAACCCTAACCCTAACCCTAGCTCGGGCACTTGTATTACTCTACTCCAATGAAAAACCTTGCCTTCACATCCTGTGTTCAAAAAGTTACCCAAATGTCTCCAAACTCGTCAGAAACATTGAATGCAATGCTTGAAAGCACCCTCATTGTATCTGCACTGAATCTGTTTTACAATTCCAGTATTTTTTTTTTCGGCACCTGCTGCCAGAATACAGCTTGAAGTAAGCATGATTTGTGTTATATCGGGGTCAGCATCACAATTCCCACTAAAGTTTGGCTAAAAGTATCATTTTATTTGGATTCCAATACATAAAACGAAAGAGTTTAGCATGTAGAAAGAGTGTTTGAAAAATTTTGCATTTTTAACCACTTTTGAGCGACAGCCGTGCGGCTTAGCAAAAATCGCAAATGTGGGCCAAAAGTCGTCGTCAAGGAAACATCCAAACAAGACTTTTCCTGCATTTCAACTGCCTCCAAAAGCACAGCAAAGGCATCAGTAAATGTCTACTTCTCATTCAAACCCTAACCCTAACCCTAGCTCGGGCACTTGTATTACTCTACTCCAATGAAAAACCTTGCCTTCACATCCTGTGTTCAAAAAGTTACCCAAATGTCTCCAAACTCGTCAGAAACATTAAATGCAATGCTTGAAAGCACCCTCATTGTATCTGCACTGAATCTGTTTTACAATTCCAGTATTTTTTTTTTCGGCACCTGCTGCCAGAATACAGCTTGAAGTAAGCATGATTTGTGTTATATCGGGGTCAGCATCACAATTCCCACTAAAGTTTGGCTAAAAGTATCATTTTATTTGGATTCCAATACAAAAAACGAAAGAGTTTAGCATGTAGAAAGTGTGTTTGAAAAATGTTGCATTTTTAACCACTTTTGAGCGACAGCCGCGCGGCTTAGCAAAAATCGCAAATGTGGGCCAAAAGTCGTCGTCAAGGAAACATCCAAACAAGACTTTTCCTGCATTTCAACTGCCTCCAAAAGCACAGCAAAGGCATCAGTAAATGTCTACTTCTCATTCAAACCCTAACCCTAACCCTAGCTCGGGCACTTGTATTACTCTACTCCAATAAAAAACCTTGCCTTCACATCCTGTGTTCAAAAAGTTACCCAAATGTCTCCAAACTCGTCAGAAACATTGAATGCAATGCTTGAAAGCACCCTCATTGTATCTGCACTGAATCTGTTTTACAATTCCAGTATTTTTTTTTTCGGCACCTGCTGCCAGAATACAGCTTGAAGTAAGCATGATTTGTGTTATATCGGGGTCAGCATCACAATTCCCACTAAAGTTTGGCTAAAAGTATCATTTTATTTGGATTCCAATACAAAAAACGAAAGAGTTTAGCATGTAGAAAGTGTGTTTGAAAAATTTTGCATTTTTAACCACTTTTGAGCGACAGCCGCGCGGCTTAGCAAAAATCGCAAATGTGGGCCAAAAGTCGTCGTCAAGGAAACATCCAAACAAGACTTTTCCTGCATTTCAACTGCCTCCAAAAGCACAGCAAAGGCATCAGTAAATGTCTACTTCTCATTCAAACCCTAACCCTAACCCTAGCTCGGGCACTTGTATTACTCTACTCCAATAAAAAACCTTGCCTTCACATCCTGTGTTCAAAAAGTTACCCAAATGTCTCCAAACTCGTCAGAAACATTGAATGCAATGCTTGAAAGCACCCTCATTGTATCTGCACTGAATCTGTTTTACAATTCCAGTATTTTTTTTTTCGGCACCTGCTGCCAGAATACAGCTTGAAGTAAGCATGATTTGTGTTATATCGGGGTCAGCATCACAATTCCCACTAAAGTTTGGCTAAAAGTATCATTTTATTTGGATTCCAATACAAAAAACGAAAGAGTTTAGCATGTAGAAAGAGTGTTTGAAAAATTTTGCATTTTTAACCACTTTTGAGCGACAGCCGCGCGGCTTAGCAAAAATCGCAAATGTGGGCCAAAAGTCGTCGTCAAGGAAACATCCAAACAAGACTTTTCCTGCATTTCAACTGCCTCCAAAAGCACAGCAAAGGCATCAGTAAATGTCTACTTCTCATTCAAACCCTAACCCTAACCCTAGCTCGGGCACTTGTATTACTCTACTCCAATGAAAAACCTTGCCTTCACATCCTGTGTTCAAAAAGTTACCCAAATGTCTCCAAACTCGTCAGAAACATTGAATGCAATGCTTGAAAGCACCCTCATTGTATCTGCACTGAATCTGTTTTACAATTCCAGTATTTTTTTTTTCGGCACCTGCTGCCAGAATACAGCTTGAAGTAAGCATGATTTGTGTTATATCGGGGTCAGCATCACAATTCCCACTAAAGTTTGGCTAAAAGTATCATTTTATTTGGATTCCAATACAAAAAACGAAAGAGTTTAGCATGTAGAAAGTGTGTTTGAAAAATTTTGCATTTTTAACCACTGTTGAGCGACAGCCGCGCGGCTTAGCAAAAATCGCAAATGTGGGCCAAAAGTCGTCGTCAAGGAAACATCCAAACAAGACTTTTCCTGCATTTCAACTGCCTCCAAAAGCACAGCAAAGGCATCAGTAAATGTCTACTTCTCATTCAAACCCTAACCCTAACCCTAGCTCGGGCACTTGTATTACTCTACTCCAATAAAAAAACTTGCCTTCACATCCTGTGTTCAAAAAGTTACCCAAATGTCTCCAAACTCGTCAGAAACATTGAATGCAATGCTTGAAAGCACCCTCATTGTATCTGCACTGAATCTGTTTTACAATTCCAGTATTTTTTTTTTCGGCACCTGCTGCCAGAATACAGCTTGAAGTAAGCATGATTTGTGTTATATCGGGGTCAGCATCACAATTCCCACTAAAGTTTGGCTAAAAGTATCATTTTATTTGGATTCCAATACAAAAAACGAAAGAGTTTAGCATGTAGAAAGAGTGTTTGAAAAATTTTGCATTTTTAACCACTTTTGAGCGACAGCCGCGCGGCTTAGCAAAAATCGCAAATGTGGGCCAAAAGTCGTCGTCAAGGAAACATCCAAACAAGACTTTTCCTGCATTTCAACTGCCTCCAAAAGCACAGCAAAGGCATCAGTAAATGTCTACTTCTCATTCAAACCCTAACCCTAACCCTAGCTCGGGCACTTGTATTACTCTACTCCAATGAAAAACCTTGCCTTCACATCCTGTGTTCAAAAAGTTACCCAAATGTCTCCAAACTCGTCAGAAACATTGAATGCAATGCTTGAAAGCACCCTCAATGTATCTGCACTGAATCTGTTTTACAATTCCAGTATTTTTTTTTTCGGCACCTGCTGCCGGAATACAGCTTGAAGTAAGCATGATTTGTGTTATATCGGGGTCAGCATCACAATTCCCACTAAAGTTTGGCTAAAAGTATCATTTTATTTGGATTCCAATACAAAAAACGAAAGAGTTTAGCATGTAGAAAGTGTGTTTGAAAAATTTTGCATTTTTAACCACTTTTGAGCGACAGCCGCGGCTTAGCAAAAATCGCAAATGTGGGCCAAAAGTCGTCGTCAAGGAAACATCCAAACAAGACTTTTCCTGCATTTCAACTGCCTCCAAAAGCACAGCAAAGGCATCAGTAAATGTCTACTTCTCATTCAAACCCTAACCCTAACCCTAGCTCGGGCACTTGTATTACTCTACTCCAATGAAAAACCTTGCCTTCACATCCTGTGTTCAAAAAGTTACCCAAATGTCTCCAAACTCGTCAGAAACATTGAATGCAATGCTTGAAAGCACCCTCATTGTATCTGCACTGAATCTGTTTTACAATTCCAGTATTTTTTTTTTCGGCACCTGCTGCCAGAATACAGCTTGAAGTAAGCATGATTTGTGTTATATCGGGGTCAGCATCACAATTCCCACTAAAGTTTGGCTAAAAGTATCATTTTATTTGGATTCCAATACAAAAAACGAAAGAGTTTAGCATGTAGAAAGTGTGTTTGAAAAATATTGCATTTTTAACCACTGTTGAGCGACAGCCGCGCGGCTTAGCAAAAATCGCAAATGTGGGCCAAAAGTCGTCGTCAAGGAAACATCCAAACAAGACTTTTCCTGCATTTCAACTGCCTCCAAAAGCACAGCAAAGGCATCAGTAAATGTCTACTTCTCATTCAAACCCTAACCCTAACCCTAGCTCGGGCACTTGTATTACTCTACTCCAATAAAAAACCTTGCCTTCACATCCTGTGTTCAAAAAGTTACCCAAATGTCTCCAAACTCGTCAGAAACATTGAATGCAATGCTTGAAAGCACCCTCATTGTATCTGCACTGAATCTGTTTTACAATTCCAGTATTTTTTTTTTCAGCACCTGCTGCCAGAATACAGCTTGAAGTAAGCATGATTTGTGTTATATCGGGGTCAGCATCACAATTCCCACTAAAGTTTGGCTAAAAGTATCATTTTATTTGGATTCCAATACAAAAAAACGAAAGAGTTTAGCATGTAGAAAGTGTGTTTGAAAAATTTTGCATTTTTAACCACTTTTGAGCGACAGCCGCGCGGCTTAGCAAAAATCGCAAATGTGGGCCAAAAGTCGTCGTCAAGGAAACATCCAAACAAGACTTTTCCTGCATTTCAACTGCCTCCAAAAGCACAGCAAAGGCATCAGTAAATGTCTACTTCTCATTCAAACCCTAACCCTAACCCTAGCTCGGGCACTTGTATTACTCTACTCCAATGAAAAACCTTGCCTTCACATCCTGTATTCAAAAAGTTACCCAAATGTCTCCAAACTCGTCAGAAACATTGAATGCAATGCTTGAAAGCACCCTCATTGTATCTGCACTGAATCTGTTTTACAATTCCAGTATTTTTTTTTTCGGCACCTGCTGCCGGAATACAGCTTGAAGTAAGCATGATTTGTGTTATATCGGGGTCAGCATCACAATTCCCACTAAAGTTTGGCTAAAAGTATCATTTTATTTGGATTCCAATACAAAAAACGAAAGAGTTTAGCATGTAGAAAGAGTGTTTGAAAAATGTTGCATTTTTAACCACTTTTGAGCGACAGCCGCGCGGCTTAGCAAAAATCGCAAATGTGGGCCAAAAGTCGTCGTCAAGGAAACATCCAAACAAGACTTTTCCTGCATTTCAACTGCCTCCAAAAGCACAGCAAAGGCATCAGTAAATGTCTACTTCTCATTCAAACCCTAACCCTAACCCTAGCTCGGGCACTTGTATTACTCTACTCCAATGAAAAACCTTGCCTTCACATCCTGTGTTCAAAAAGTTACCCAAATGTCTCCAAACTCGTCAGAAACATTGAATGCAATGCTTGAAAGCACCCTCATTGTATCTGCACTGAATCTGTTTTACAATTCCAGTATTTTTTTTTTCGGCACCTGCTGCCAGAATACAGCTTGAAGTAAGCATGATTTGTGTTATATCGGGGTCAGCATCACAATTCCCACTAAAGTTTGGCTAAAAGTATCATTTTTTTTGGATTCCAATACATAAAACGAAAGAGTTTAGCATGTAGAAAGAGTGTTTGAAAAATTTTGCATTTTTAACCACTTTTGAGCGACAGCCGCGCGGCTTAGCAAAAATCGCAAATGTGGGCCAAAAGTCGTCGTCAAGGAAACATCCAAACAAGACTTTTCCTGCATTTCAACTGCCTCCAAAAGCACAGCAAAGGCATCAGTAAATGTCTACTTCTCATTCAAACCCTAACCCTAACCCTAGCTCGGGCACTTGTATTACTCTACTCCAATGAAAAACCTTGCCTTCACATCCTGTGTTCAAAAAGTTACCCAAATGTCTCCAAACTCGTCAGAAACATTGAATGCAATGCTTGAAAGCACCCTCATTGTATCTGCACTGAATCTGTTTTACAATTCCAGTATTTTTTTTTTCGGCACCTGCTGCCAGAATACAGCTTGAAGTAAGCATGATTTGTGTTATATCGGGGTCAGAATCACAATTCCCACTAAAGTTTGGCTAAAAGTATCATTTTATTTGGATTCCAATACAAAAAACGAAAGAGTTTAGCATGTAGAAAGAGTGTTTGAAAAATTTTGCATTTTTAACCACTTTTGAGCGACAGCCGCGCGGCTTAGCAAAAATCGCAAATGTGGGCCAAAAGTCGTCGTCAAGGAAACATCCAAACAAGACTTTTCCTGCATTTCAACTGCCTCCAAAAGCACAGCAAAGGCATCAGTAAATGTCTACTTCTCATTCAAACCCTAACCCTAACCCTAGCTCGGGCACTTGTATTACTCTACTCCAATAAAAAACCTTGCCTTCACATCCTGTGTTCAAAAAGTTACCCAAATGTCTCCAAACCCGTCAGAAACATTGAATGCAATGCTTGAAAGCACCCTCATTGTATCTGCACTGAATCTGTTTTACAATTCCAGTATTTTTTTTTTCGGCACCTGCTGCCAGAATACAGCTTGAAGTAAGCATGATTTGTGTTATATCGGGGTCAGCATCACAATTCCCACTAAAGTTTGGCTAAAAGTATCATTTTATTTGGATTCCAATACAAAAAACGAAAGAGTTTAGCATGTAGAAAGAGTGTTTGAAAAATTTTGCATTTTTAACCACTTTTGAGCGACAGCCGCGCGGCTTAGCAAAAATCGCAAATGTGGGCCAAAAGTCGTCGTCAAGGAAACATCCAAACAAGACTTTTCCTGCATTTCAACTGCCTCCAAAAGCACAGCAAAGGCATCAGTAAATGTCTACTTCTCATTCAAACCCTAACCCTAACCCTAGCTCGGGCACTTGTATTACTCTACTCCAATGAAAAACCTTGCCTTCACATCCTGTGTTCAAAAAGTTACCCAAATGTCTCCAAACTCGTCAGAAACATTGAATGCAATGCTTGAAAGCACCCTCAATGTATCTGCACTGAATCTGTTTTACAATTCCAGTATTTTTTTTTTCGGCACCTGCTGCCGGAATACAGCTTGAAGTAAGCATGATTTGTGTTATATCGGGGTCAGCATCACAATTCCCACTAAAGTTTGGCTAAAAGTATCATTTTATTTGGATTCCAATACAAAAAACGAAAGAGTTTAGCATGTAGAAAGTGTGTTTGAAAAATTTTGCATTTTTAACCACTTTTGAGCGACAGCCGCGGCTTAGCAAAAATCGCAAATGTGGGCCAAAAGTCGTCGTCAAGGAAACATCCAAACAAGACTTTTCCTGCATTTCAACTGCCTCCAAAAGCACAGCAAAGGCATCAGTAAATGTCTACTTCTCATTCAAACCCTAACCCTAACCCTAGCTCGGGCACTTGTATTACTCTACTCCAATGAAAAACCTTGCCTTCACATCCTGTGTTCAAAAAGTTACCCAAATGTCTCCAAACTCGTCAGAAACATTGAATGCAATGCTTGAAAGCACCCTCATTGTATCTGCACTGAATCTGTTTTACAATTCCAGTATTTTTTTTTTCGGCACCTGCTGCCAGAATACAGCTTGAAGTAAGCATGATTTGTGTTATATCGGGGTCAGCATCACAATTCCCACTAAAGTTTGGCTAAAAGTATCATTTTATTTGGATTCCAATACAAAAAACGAAAGAGTTTAGCATGTAGAAAGTGTGTTTGAAAAATTTTGCATTTTTAACCACTGTTGAGCGACAGCCGCGCGGCTTAGCAAAAATCGCAAATGTGGGCCAAAAGTCGTCGTCAAGGAAACATCCAAACAAGACTTTTCCTGCATTTCAACTGCCTCCAAAAGCACAGCAAAGGCATCAGTAAATGTCTACTTCTCATTCAAACCCTAACCCTAACCCTAGCTCGGGCACTTGTATTACTCTACTCCAATAAAAAAACTTGCCTTCACATCCTGTGTTCAAAAAGTTACCCAAATGTCTCCAAACTCGTCAGAAACATTGAATGCAATGCTTGAAAGCACCCTCATTGTATCTGCACTGAATCTGTTTTACAATTCCAGTATTTTTTTTTTCGGCACCTGCTGCCAGAATACAGCTTGAAGTAAGCATGATTTGTGTTATATCGGGGTCAGCATCACAATTCCCACTAAAGTTTGGCTAAAAGTATCATTTTATTTGGATTCCAATACAAAAAACGAAAGAGTTTAGCATGTAGAAAGAGTATTTGAAAAATTTTGCATTTTTAACCACTTTTGAGCGACAGCCGCGCGGCTTAGCAAAAATCGCAAATGTGGGCCAAAAGTCGTCGTCAAGGAAACATCCAAACAAGACTTTTCCTGCATTTCAACTGCCTCCAAAAGCACAGCAAAGGCATCAGTAAATGTCTACTTCTCATTCAAACCCTAACCCTAACCCTAGCTCGGGCACTTGTATTACTCTACTCCAATGAAAAACCTTGCCTTCACATCCTGTGTTCAAAAAGTTACCCAAATGTCTCCAAACTCGTCAGAAACATTGAATGCAATGCTTGAAAGCACCCTCATTGTATCTGCACTGAATCTGTTTTACAATTCCAGTATTTTTTTTTTCGGCACCTGCTGCCAGAATACAGCTTGAAGTAAGCATGATTTGTGTTATATCGGGGTCAGCATCACAATTCCCACTAAAGTTTGGCTAAAAGTATCATTTTATTTGGATTCCAATACAAAAAACGAAAGAGTTTAGCATGTAGAAAGTGTGTTTGAAAAATTTTGCATTTTTAACCACTTTTGAGCGACAGCCGCGCGGCTTAGCAAAAATCGCAAATGTGGGCCAAAAGTCGTCGTCAAGGAAACATCCAAACAAGACTTTTCCTGCATTTCAACTGCCTCCAAAAGCACAGCAAAGGCATCAGTAAATGTCTACTTCTCATTCAAACCCTAACCCTAACCCTAGCTCGGGCACTTGTATTACTCTACTCCAATAAAAAACCTTGCCTTCACATCCTGTGTTCAAAAAGTTACCCAAATGTCTCCAAACTCGTCAGAAACATTGAATGCAATGCTTGAAAGCACCCTCATTGTATCTGCACTGAATCTGTTTTACAATTCCAGTATTTTTTTTTTCAGCACCTGCTGCCAGAATACAGCTTGAAGTAAGCATGATTTGTGTTATATCGGGGTCAGCATCACAATTCCCACTAAAGTTTGGCTAAAAGTATCATTTTATTTGGATTCCAATACAAAAAAACGAAAGAGTTTAGCATGTAGAAAGTGTGTTTGAAAAATTTTGCATTTTTAACCACTTTTGAGCGACAGCCGCGCGGCTTAGCAAAAATCGCAAATGTGGGCCAAAAGTCGTCGTCAAGGAAACATCCAAACAAGACTTTTCCTGCATTTCAACTGCCTCCAAAAGCACAGCAAAGGCATCAGTAAATGTCTACTTCTCATTCAAACCCTAACCCTAACCCTAGCTCGGGCACTTGTATTACTCTACTCCAATGAAAAACCTTGCCTTCACATCCTGTATTCAAAAAGTTACCCAAATGTCTCCAAACTCGTCAGAAACATTGAATGCAATGCTTGAAAGCACCCTCATTGTATCTGCACTGAATCTGTTTTACAATTCCAGTATTTTTTTTTTCGGCACCTGCTGCCGGAATACAGCTTGAAGTAAGCATGATTTGTGTTATATCGGGGTCAGCATCACAATTCCCACTAAAGTTTGGCTAAAAGTATCATTTTATTTGGATTCCAATACAAAAAACGAAAGAGTTTAGCATGTAGAAAGAGTGTTTGAAAAATGTTGCATTTTTAACCACTTTTGAGCGACAGCCGTGCGGCTTAGCAAAAATCGCAAATGTGGGCCAAAAGTCGTCGTCAAGGAAACATCCAAACAAGACTTTTCCTGCATTTCAACTGCCTCCAAAAGCACAGCAAAGGCATCAGTAAATGTCTACTTCTCATTCAAACCCTAACCCTAACCCTAGCTCGGGCACTTGTATTACTCTACTCCAATGAAAAACCTTGCCTTCACATCCTGTGTTCAAAAAGTTACCCAAATGTCTCCAAACTCGTCAGAAACATTGAATGCAATGCTTGAAAGCACCCTCATTGTATCTGCACTGAATCTGTTTTACAATTCCAGTATTTTTTTTTCGGCACCTGCTGCCAGAATACAGCTTGAAGTAAGCATGATTTGTGTTATATCGGGGTCAGCATCACAATTCCCACTAAAGTTTGGCTAAAAGTATCATTTTTTTTGGATTCCAATACATAAAACGAAAGAGTTTAGCATGTAGAAAGAGTGTTTGAAAAATTTTGCATTTTTAACCACTTTTGAGCGACAGCCGCGCGGCTTAGCAAAAATCGCAAATGTGGGCCAAAAGTCGTCGTCAAGGAAACATCCAAACAAGACTTTTCCTGCATTTCAACTGCCTCCAAAAGCACAGCAAAGGCATCAGTAAATGTCTACTTCTCATTCAAACCCTAACCCTAACCCTAGCTCGGGCACTTGTATTACTCTACTCCAATGAAAAACCTTGCCTTCACATCCTGTGTTCAAAAAGTTACCCAAATGTCTCCAAACTCGTCAGAAACATTAAATGCAATGCTTGAAAGCACCCTCATTGTATCTGCACTGAATCTGTTTTACAATTCCAGTATTTTTGTTTTTCGGCACCTGCTGCCAGAATACAGCTTGAAGTAAGCATGATTTGTGTTATATCGGGGTCAGCATCACAATTCCCACTAAAGTTTGGCTAAAAGTATCATTTTATTTGGATTCCAATACAAAAAACGAAAGAGTTTAGCATGTAGAAAGTGTGTTTGAAAAATGTTGCATTTTTAACCACTTTTGAGCGACAGCCGCGCGGCTTAGCAAAAATCGCAAATGTGGGCCAAAAGTCGTCGTCAAGGAAACATCCAAACAAGACTTTTCCTGCATTTCAACTGCCTCCAAAAGCACAGCAAAGGCATCAGTAAATGTCTACTTCTCATTCAAACCCTAACCCTAACCCTAGCTCGGGCACTTGTATTACTCTACTCCAATGAAAAACCTTGCCTTCACATCCTGTGTTCAAAAAGTTACCCAAATGTCTCCAAACTCGTCAGAAACATTGAATGCAATGCTTGAAAGCACCCTCATTGTATCTGCACTGAATCTGTTTTACAATTCCAGTATTTTTTTTTTCGGCACCTGCTGCCAGAATACAGCTTGAAGTAAGCATGATTTGTGTTATATCGGGGTCAGCATCACAATTCCCACTAAAGTTTGGCTAAAAGTATCATTTTATTTGGATTCCAATACAAAAAAACGAAAGAGTTTAGCATGTAGAAAGTGTGTTTGAAAAATTTTGCATTTTTAACCACTTTTGAGCGACAGCCGCGCGGCTTAGCAAAAATCGCAAATGTGGGCCAAAAGTCGTCGTCAAGGAAACATCCAAACAAGACTTTTCCTGCATTTCAACTGCCTCCAAAAGCACAGCAAAGGCATCAGTAAATGTCTACTTCTCATTCAAACCCTAACCCTAACCCTAGCTCGGGCACTTGTATTACTCTACTCCAATGAAAAACCTTGCCTTCACATCCTGTGTTCAAAAAGTTACCCAAATGTCTCCAAACTCGTCAGAAACATTGAATGCAATGCTTGAAAGCACCCTCATTGTATCTGCACTGAATCTGTTTTACAATTCCAGTATTTTTTTTTTCGGCACCTGCTGCCAGAATACAGCTTGAAGTAAGCATGATTTGTGTTATATCGGGGTCAGCATCACAATTCCCACTAAAGTTTGGCTAAAAGTATCATTTTATTTGGATTCCAATACAAAAAACGAAAGAGTTTAGCATGTAGAAAGTGTGTTTGAAAAATTTTGCATTTTTAACCACTTTTGAGCGACAGCCGCGCGGCTTAGCAAAAATCGCAAATGTGGGCCAAAAGTCGTCGTCAAGGAAACATCCAAACAAGACTTTTCCTGCATTTCAACTGCCTCCAAAAGCACAGCAAAGGCATCAGTAAATGTCTACTTCTCATTCAAACCCTAACCCTAACCCTAGCTCGGGCACTTGTATTACTCTACTCCAATGAAAAACCTTGCCTTCACATCCTGTATTCAAAAAGTTACCCAAATGTCTCCAAACTCGTCAGAAACATTGAATGCAATGCTTGAAAGCACCCTCATTGTATCTGCACTGAATCTGTTTTACAATTCCAGTATTTTTTTTTTCGGCACCTGCTGCCGGAATACAGCTTGAAGTAAGCATGATTTGTGTTATATCGGGGTCAGCATCACAATTCCCACTAAAGTTTGGCTAAAAGTATCATTTTATTTGGATTCCAATACAAAAAACGAAAGAGTTTAGCATGTAGAAAGTGTGTTTGAAAAATGTTGCATTTTTAACCACTTTTGAGCGACAGCCGCGCGGCTTAGCAAAAATCGCAAATGTGGGCCAAAAGTCGTCGTCAAGGAAACATCCAAACAAGACTTTTCCTGCATTTCAACTGCCTCCAAAAGCACAGCAAAGGCATCAGTAAATGTCTACTTCTCATTCAAACCCTAACCCTAACCCTAGCTCGGGCACTTGTATTACTGTACACCAATGAAAAACCTTGCCTTCACATCCTGTGTTCAAAAAGTTACCCAAATGTCTCCAAACTCGTCAGAAACATTGAATGCAATGCTTGAAAGCACCCTCATTGTATCTGCACTGAATCTGTTTTACAATTCCAGTATTTTTTTTTTCGGCACCTGCTGCCGGAATACAGCTTGAAGTAAGCATGATTTGTGTTATATCGGGGTCAGCATCACAATTCCCACTAAAGTTTGGCTAAAAGTATCATTTTATTTGGATTCCAATACAAAAAACGAAAGAGTTTAGCATGTAGAAAGTGTGTTTGAAAAATGTTGCATTTTTAACCACTTTTGAGCGACAGCCGTGCGGCTTAGCAAAAATCGCAAATGTGGGCCAAAAGTCGTCGTCAAGGAAACATCCAAACAAGACTTTTCCTGCATTTCAACTGCCTCCAAAAGCACAGCAAAGGCATCAGTAAATGTCTACTTCTCATTCAAACCCTAACCCTAACCCTAGCTCGGGCACTTGTATTACTCTACTCCAATGAAAAACCTTGCCTTCACATCCTGTGTTCAAAAAGTTACCCAAATGTCTCCAAACTCGTCAGAAACATTGAATGCAATGCTTGAAAGCACCCTCATTGTATCTGCACTGAATCTGTTTTACAATTCCAGTATTTTTTTTTTCGGCACCTGCTGCCAGAATACAGCTTGAAGTAAGCATGATTTGTGTTATATCGGGGTCAGCATCACAATTCCCACTAAAGTTTGGCTAAAAGTATCATTTTATTTGGATTCCAATACAAAAAACGAAAGAGTTTAGCATGTAGAAAGTGTGTTTGAAAAATTTTGCATTTTTAACCACTGTTGAGCGACAGCCGCGCGGCTTAGCAAAAATCGCAAATGTGGGCCAAAAGTCGTCGTCAAGGAAACATCCAAACAAGACTTTTCCTGCATTTCAACTGCCTCCAAAAGCACAGCAAAGGCATCAGTAAATGTCTACTTCTCATTCAAACCCTAACCCTAACCCTAGCTCGGGCACTTGTATTACTCTACTCCAATAAAAAAACTTGCCTTCACATCCTGTGTTCAAAAAGTTACCCAAATGTCTCCAAACTCGTCAGAAACATTGAATGCAATGCTTGAAAGCACCCTCATTGTATCTGCACTGAATCTGTTTTACAATTCCAGTATTTTTTTTTTCGGCACCTGCTGCCAGAATACAGCTTGAAGTAAGCATGATTTGTGTTATATCGGGGTCAGCATCACAATTCCCACTAAAGTTTGGCTAAAAGTATCATTTTATTTGGATTCCAATACAAAAAACGAAAGAGTTTAGCATGTAGAAAGAGTGTTTGAAAAATTTTGCATTTTTAACCACTTTTGAGCGACAGCCGCGCGGCTTAGCAAAAATCGCAAATGTGGGCCAAAAGTCGTCGTCAAGGAAACATCCAAACAAGACTTTTCCTGCATTTCAACTGCCTCCAAAAGCACAGCAAAGGCATCAGTAAATGTCTACTTTTCATTCAAACCCTAACCCTAACCCTAGCTCGGGCACTTGTATTACTGTACACCAATGAAAAACCTTGCCTTCACATCCTGTGTTCAAAAAGTTACCCAAATGTCTCCAAACTCGTCAGAAACATTGAATGCAATGCTTGAAAGCACCCTCATTGTATCTGCACTGAATCTGTTTTACAATTCCAGTATTTTTTTTTTCGGCACCTGCTGCCGGAATACAGCTTGAAGTAAGCATGATTTGTGTTATATCGGGGTCAGCATCACAATTCCCACTAAAGTTTGGCTAAAAGTATCATTTTATTTGGATTCCAATACAAAAAACGAAAGAGTTTAGCATGTAGAAAGAGTGTTTGAAAAATTTTGCATTTTTAACCACTTTTGAGCGACAGCCGCGCGGCTTAGCAAAAATCGCAAATGTGGGCCAAAAGTCGTCGTCAAGGAAACATCCAAACAAGACTTTTCCTGCATTTCAACTGCCTCCAAAAGCACAGCAAAGGCATCAGTAAATGTCTACTTCTCATTCAAACCCTAACCCTAACCCTAGCTCGGGCACTTGTATTACTCTACTCCAATGAAAAACCTTGCCTTCACATCCTGTGTTCAAAAAGTTACCCAAATGTCTCCAAACTCGTCAGAAACATTGAATGCAATGCTTGAAAGCACCCTCATTGTATCTGCACTGAATCTGTTTTACAATTCCAGTATTTTTTTTTTCGGCACCTGCTGCCAGAATACAGCTTGAAGTAAGCATGATTTGTGTTATATCGGGGTCAGCATCACAATTCCCACTAAAGTTTGGCTAAAAGTATCATTTTATTTGGATTCCAATACAAAAAACGAAAGAGTTTAGCATGTAGAAAGTGTGTTTGAAAAATTTTGCATTTTTAACCACTTTTGAGCGACAGCCGCGCGGCTTAGCAAAAATCGCAAATGTGGGCCAAAAGTCGTCGTCAAGGAAACATCCAAACAAGACTTTTCCTGCATTTCAACTGCCTCCAAAAGCACAGCAAAGGCATCAGTAAATGTCTACTTCTCATTCAAACCCTAACCCTAACCCTAGCTCGGGCACTTGTATTACTCTACTCCAATGAAAAACCTTGCCTTCACATCCTGTATTCAAAAAGTTACCCAAATGTCTCCAAACTCGTCAGAAACATTGAATGCAATGCTTGAAAGCACCCTCATTGTATCTGCACTGAATCTGTTTTACAATTCCAGTATTTTTTTTTTCGGCACCTGCTGCCGGAACACAGCTTGAAGTAAGCATGATTTGTGTTATATCGGGGTCAGCATCACAATTCCCACTAAAGTTTGGCTAAAAGTATCATTTTATTTGGATTCCAATACAAAAAACGAAAGAGTTTAGCATGTAGAAAGAGTGTTTGAGAAATTTTGCATTTTTAACCACTTTTGAGCGACAGCCGCGCGGCTTAGCAAAAATCGCAAATGTGGGCCAAAAGTCGTCGTCAAGGAAACATCCAAACAAGACTTTTCCTGCATTTCAACTGCCTCCAAAAGCACAGCAAAGGCATCAGTAAATGTCTACTTCTCATTCAAACCCTAACCCTAACCCTAGCTCGGGCACTTGTATTACTCTACTCCAATGAAAAACCTTGCCTTCACATCCTGTGTTCAAAAAGTTACCCAAATGTCTCCAAACTCGTCAGAAACATTAAATGCAATGCTTGAAAGCACCCTCATTGTATCTGCACTGAATATGTTTTACAATTCCAGTATTTTTTTTTTCGGCACCTGCTGCCAGAATACAGCTTGAAGTAAGCATGATTTGTGTTATATCGGGGTCAGCATCACAATTCCCACTAAAGTTTGGCTAAAAGTATCATTTTATTTGGATTCCAATACAAAAAACGAAAGAGTTTAGCATGTAGAAAGTGTGTTTGAAAAATGTTGCATTTTTAACCACTTTTGAGCGACAGCCGCGCGGCTTAGCAAAAATCGCAAATGTGGGCCAAAAGTCGTCGTCAAGGAAACATCCAAACAAGACTTTTCCTGCATTTCAACTGCCTCCAAAAGCACAGCAAAGGCATCAGTAAATGTCTACTTCTCATTCAAACCCTAACCCTAACCCTAGCTCGGGCACTTGTATTACTGTACACCAATGAAAAACCTTGCCTTCACATCCTGTGTTCAAAAAGTTACCCAAATGTCTCCAAACTCGTCAGAAACATTGAATGCAATGCTTGAAAGCACCCTCATTGTATCTGCACTGAATCTGTTTTACAATTCCAGTATTTTTTTTTTCGGCACCTGCTGCCAGAATACAGCTTGAAGTAAGCATGATTTGTGTTATATCGGGGTCAGCATCACAATTCCCACTAAAGTTTGGCTAAAAGTATCATTTTATTTGGATTCCAATACAAAAAACGAAAGAGTTTAGCATGTAGAAAGTGTGTTTGAAAAATTTTGCATTTTTAACCACTTTTGAGCGACAGCCGCGCGGCTTAGCAAAAATCGCAAATGTGGGCCAAAAGTCGTCGTCAAGGAAACATCCAAACAAGACTTTTCCTGCATTTCAACTGCCTCCAAAAGCACAGCAAAGGCATCAGTAAATGTCTACTTCTCATTCAAACCCTAACCCTAACCCTAGCTCGGGCACTTGTATTACTCTACTCCAATGAAAAACCTTGCCTTCACATCCTGTATTCAAAAAGTTACCCAAATGTCTCCAAACTCGTCAGAAACATTGAATGCAATGCTTGAAAGCACCCTCATTGTATCTGCACTGAATCTGTTTTACAATTCCAGTATTTTTTTTTTCGGCACCTGCTGCCGGAACACAGCTTGAAGTAAGCATGATTTGTGTTATATCGGGGTCAGCATCACAATTCCCACTAAAGTTTGGCTAAAAGTATCATTTTATTTGGATTCCAATACAAAAAACGAAAGAGTTTAGCATGTAGAAAGAGTGTTTGAGAAATTTTGCATTTTTAACCACTTTTGAGCGACAGCCGCGCGGCTTAGCAAAAATCGCAAATGTGGGCCAAAAGTCGTCGTCAAGGAAACATCCAAACAAGACTTTTCCTGCATTTCAACTGCCTCCAAAAGCACAGCAAAGGCATCAGTAAATGTCTACTTCTCATTCAAACCCTAACCCTAACCCTAGCTCGGGCACTTGTATTACTCTACTCCAATGAAAAACCTTGCCTTCACATCCTGTGTTCAAAAAGTTACCCAAATGTCTCCAAACTCGTCAGAAACATTAAATGCAATGCTTGAAAGCACCCTCATTGTATCTGCACTGAATATGTTTTACAATTCCAGTATTTTTTTTTTCGGCACCTGCTGCCAGAATACAGCTTGAAGTAAGCATGATTTGTGTTATATCGGGGTCAGCATCACAATTCCCACTAAAGTTTGGCTAAAAGTATCATTTTATTTGGATTCCAATACAAAAAACGAAAGAGTTTAGCATGTAGAAAGTGTGTTTGAAAAATGTTGCATTTTTAACCACTTTTGAGCGACAGCCGCGCGGCTTAGCAAAAATCGCAAATGTGGGCCAAAAGTCGTCGTCAAGGAAACATCCAAACAAGACTTTTCCTGCATTTCAACTGCCTCCAAAAGCACAGCAAAGGCATCAGTAAATGTCTACTTCTCATTCAAACCCTAACCCTAACCCTAGCTCGGGCACTTGTATTACTGTACACCAATGAAAAACCTTGCCTTCACATCCTGTGTTCAAAAAGTTACCCAAATGTCTCCAAACTCGTCAGAAACATTGAATGCAATGCTTGAAAGCACCCTCATTGTATCTGCACTGAATCTGTTTTACAATTCCAGTATTTTTTTTTTCGGCACCTGCTGCCGGAATACAGCTTGAAGTAAGCATGATTTGTGTTATATCGGGGTCAGCATCACAATTCCCACTAAAGTTTGGCTAAAAGTATCATTTTATTTGGATTCCAATACAAAAAACGAAAGAGTTTAGCATGTAGAAAGTGTGTTTGAAAAATTTTGCATTTTTAACCACTTTTGAGCGACAGCCGCGCGCGGCTTAGCAAAAATCGCAAATGTGGGCCAAAAGTCGTCGTCAAGGAAACATCCAAACAAGACTTTTCCTGCATTTCAACTGCCTCCAAAAGCACAGCAAAGGCATCAGTAAATGTCTACTTCTCATTCAAACCCCAAACCTAACCCTAGCTCGGGCACTTGTATTACTCTACTCCAATGAAAAACCTTGCCTTCACATCCTGTGTTCAAAAAGTTACCCAAATGTCTCCAAACTCGTCAGAAACATTGAATGCAATGCTTGAAAGCACCCTCATTGTATCTGCACTGAATCTGTTTTACAATTCCAGTATTTTTTTTTTCGGCACCTGCTGCCGGAATACAGCTTGAAGTAAGCATGATTTGTGTTATATCGGGGTCAGCATCACAATTCCCACTAAAGTTTGGCTAAAAGTATCATTTTATTTGGATTCCAATACAAAAAACGAAAGAGTTTAGCATGTAAAAACTGTGTTTGAAAAATTTTGCATTTTTAACCACTTTTGAGCGACAGCCGTGCGGCTTAGCAAAAATCGCAAATGTGGGCCAAAAGTCGTCGTCAAGGAAACATCCAAACAAGACTTTTCCTGCATTTCAACTGCCTCCAAAAGCACAGCAAAGGCATCAGTAAATGTCTACTTCTCATTCAAACCCTAACCCTAACCCTAGCTCGGGCACTTGTATTACTCTACTCCAATGAAAAACCTTGCCTTCACATCCTGTGTTCAAAAAGTTACCCAAATGTCTCCAAACTCGTCAGAAACATTGAATGCAATGCTTGAAAGCACCCTCATTGTATCTGCACTGAATCTGTTTTAAAATTCCAGTATTTTTTTTTTCGGCACCTGCTGCCGGAATACAGCTTGAAGTAAGCATGATTTGTGTTATATCGGGGTCAGCATCACAATTCCCACTAAAGTTTGGCTAAAAGTATCATTTTATTTGGATTCCAATACAAAAAACGAAAGAGTTTAGCATGTAGAAAGTGTGTTTGAAAAATTTTGCATTTTTAACCACTTTTGAGCGACAGCCGCGCGGCTTAGCAAAAATCGCAAATGTGGGCCAAAAGTCGTCGTCAAGGAAACATCCAAACAAGACTTTTCCTGCATTTCAACTGCCTCTAAAAGCACAGCAAAGGCATCAGTAAATGTCTACTTCTCATTCAAACCCTAACCCTAACCCTAGCTCGGGATCTTGTATTACTCTACTCCAATGAAAAACCTTGCCTTCACATCCTGTGTTCAAAAAGTTACCCAAATGTCTCCAAACTCGTCAGAAACATTGAATGCAATGCTTGAAAGCACCCTCATTGTATCTGCACTGAATCTGTTTTACAATTCCAGTATTTTTTTTTTCGGCACCTGCTGCCGGAATACAGCTTGAAGTAAGCATGATTTGTGTTATATCGGGGTCAGCATCACAATTCCCACTAAAGTTTGGCTAAAAGTATCATTTTATTTGGATTCCAATACAAAAAACGAAAGAGTTTAGCATGTAATAACTGTTTTTGAAAAATTTTGCATTTTTAACCACTTTTGAGCGACAGCCGCGCGGCTTAGCAAAAATCGCAAATGTGGGCCAAAAGTCGTCGTCAAGGAAACATCCAAACAAGACTTTTCCTGCATTTCAACTGCCTCCAAAAGCACAGCAAAGGCATCAGTAAATGTCTACTTCTCATTCAAACCCTAACCCTAACCCTAGCTCGGGCACTTGTATTACTCTACTCCAATGAAAAACCTTGCCTTCACATCCTGTGTTCAAAAAGTTACCCAAATGTCTCCAAACTCGTCAGAAACATTGAATGCAATGCTTGAAAGCACCCTCATTGTATCTGCACTGAATCTGTTTTACAATTCCAGTATTTTTTTTTTCGGCACCTGCTGCCAGAATACAGCTTGAAGTAAGCATGATTTGTGTTATATCGGGGTCAGCATCACAATTCCCACTAAAGTTTGGCTAAAAGTATCATTTTTTTTGGATTCCAATACATAAAACGAAAGAGTTTAGCATGTAGAAAGAGTGTTTGAAAAATTTTGCATTTTTAACCACTTTTGAGCGACAGCCGCGCGGCTTAGCAAAAATCGCAAATGTGGGCCAAAAGTCGTCGTCAAGGAAACATCCAAACAAGACTTTTCCTGCATTTCAACTGCCTCCAAAAGCACAGCAAAGGCATCAGTAAATGTCTACTTCTCATTCAAACCCTAACCCTAACCCTAGCTCGGGCACTTGTATTACTCTACTCCAATGAAAAACCTTGCCTTCACATCCTGTGTTCAAAAAGTTACCCAAATGTCTCCAAACTCGTCAGAAACATTGAATGCAATGCTTGAAAGCACCCTCATTGTATCTGCACTGAATCTGTTTTACAATTCCAGTATTTTTTTTTTCGGCACCTGCTGCCAGAATACAGCTTGAAGTAAGCATGATTTGTGTTATATCGGGGTCAGCATCACAATTCCCACTAAAGTTTGGCTAAAAGTATCATTTTATTTGGATTCCAATACAAAAAAACGAAAGAGTTTAGCATGTAGAAAGTGTGTTTGAAAAATTTTGCATTTTTAACCACTTTTGAGCGACAGCCGCGCGGCTTAGCAAAAATCGCAAATGTGGGCCAAAAGTCGTCATCAAGGAAACATCCAAACAAGACTTTTCCTGCATTTCAACTGCCTCCAAAAGCACAGCAAAGGCATCAGTAAATGTCTACTTCTCATTCAAACCCTAACCCTAACCCTAGCTCGGGCACTTGTATTACTCTACTCCAATGAAAAACCTTGCCTTCACATCCTGTGTTCAAAAAGTTACCCAAATGTCTCCAAACTCGTCAGAAACATTGAATGCAATGCTTGAAAGCACCCTCATTGTATCTGCACTGAATCTGTTTTACAATTCCAGTATTTTTTTTTTCGGCACCTGCTGCCAGAATACAGCTTGAAGTAAGCATGATTTGTGTTATATCGGGGTCAGCATCACAATTCCCACTAAAGTTTGGCTAAAAGTATCATTTTATTTGGATTCCAATACAAAAAACGAAAGAGTTTAGCATGTAGAAAGTGTGTTTGAAAAATTTTGCATTTTTAACCACTTTTGAGCGACAGCCGCGCGGCTTAGCAAAAATCGCAAATGTGGGCCAAAAGTCGTCGTCAAGGAAACATCCAAACAAGACTTTTCCTGCATTTCAACTGCCTCCAAAAGCACAGCAAAGGCATCAGTAAATGTCTACTTCTCATTCAAACCCTAACCCTAACCCTAGCTCGGGCACTTGTATTACTCTACTCCAATGAAAAACCTTGCCTTCACATCCTGTATTCAAAAAGTTACCCAAATGTCTCCAAACTCGTCAGAAACATTGAATGCAATGCTTGAAAGCACCCTCATTGTATCTGCACTGAATCTGTTTTACAATTCCAGTATTTTTTTTTTCGGCACCTGCTGCCGGAATACAGCTTGAAGTAAGCATGATTTGTGTTATATCGGGGTCAGCATCACAATTCCCACTAAAGTTTGGCTAAAAGTATCATTTTATTTGGATTCCAATACAAAAAACGAAAGAGTTTAGCATGTAGAAAGAGTGTTTGAGAAATTTTGCATTTTTAACCACTTTTGAGCGACAGCCGCGCGGCTTAGCAAAAATCGCAAATGTGGGCCAAAAGTCGTCGTCAAGGAAACATCCAAACAAGACTTTTCCTGCATTTCAACTGCCTCCAAAAGCACAGCAAAGGCATCAGTAAATGTCTACTTCTCATTCAAACCCTAACCCTAACCCTAGCTCGGGCACTTGTATTACTCTACTCCAATGAAAAACCTTGCCTTCACATCCTGTGTTCAAAAAGTTACCCAAATGTCTCCAAACTCGTCAGAAACATTAAATGCAATGCTTGAAAGCACCCTCATTGTATCTGCACTGAATCTGTTTTACAATTCCAGTATTTTTTTTTTCGGCACCTGCTGCCAGAATACAGCTTGAAGTAAGCATGATTTGTGTTATATCGGGGTCAGCATCACAATTCCCACTAAAGTTTGGCTAAAAGTATCATTTTATTTGGATTCCAATACAAAAAACGAAAGAGTTTAGCATGTAGAAAGTGTGTTTGAAAAATGTTGCATTTTTAACCACTTTTGAGCGACAGCCGCGCGGCTTAGCAAAAATCGCAAATGTGGGCCAAAAGTCGTCGTCAAGGAAACATCCAAACAAGACTTTTCCTGCATTTCAACTGCCTCCAAAAGCACAGCAAAGGCATCAGTAAATGTCTACTTCTCATTCAAACCCTAACCCTAACCCTAGCTCGGGCACTTGTATTACTGTACACCAATGAAAAACCTTGCCTTCACATCCTGTGTTCAAAAAGTTACCCAAATGTCTCCAAACTCGTCAGAAACATTGAATGCAATGCTTGAAAGCACCCTCATTGTATCTGCACTGAATCTGTTTTACAATTCCAGTATTTTTTTTTTCGGCACCTGCTGCCGGAATACAGCTTGAAGTAAGCATGATTTGTGTTATATCGGGGTCAGCATCACAATTCCCACTAAAGTTTGGCTAAAAGTATCATTTTATTTGGATTCCAATACAAAAAACGAAAGAGTTTAGCATGTAGAAAGTGTGTTTGAAAAATTTTGCATTTTTAACCACTTTTGAGCGACAGCCGCGCGGCTTAGCAAAAATCGCAAATGTGGGCCAAAAGTCGTCGTCAAGGAAACATCCAAACAAGACTTTTCCTGCATTTCAACTGCCTCCAAAAGCACAGCAAAGGCATCAGTAAATGTCTACTTCTCATTCAAACCCCAAACCTAACCCTAGCTCGGGCACTTGTATTACTCTACTCCAATGAAAAACCTTGCCTTCACATCCTGTGTTCAAAAAGTTACCCAAATGTCTCCAAACTCGTCAGAAACATTGAATGCAATGCTTGAAAGCACCCTCATTGTATCTGCACTGAATCTGTTTTACAATTCCAGTATTTTTTTTTTCGGCACCTGCTGCCGGAATACAGCTTGAAGTAAGCATGATTTGTGTTATATCGGGGTCAGCATCACAATTCCCACTAAAGTTTGGCTAAAAGTATCATTTTATTTGGATTCCAATACAAAAAACGAAAGAGTTTAGCATGTAGAAAGTGTGTTTGAAAAATGTTGCATTTTTAACCACTTTTGAGCGACAGCCGTGCGGCTTAGCAAAAATCGCAAATGTGGGCCAAAAGTCGTCGTCAAGGAAACATCCAAACAAGACTTTTCCTGCATTTCAACTGCCTCCAAAAGCACAGCAAAGGCATCAGTAAATGTCTACTTCTCATTCAAACCCTAACCCTAACCCTAGCTCGGGCACTTGTATTACTCTACTCCAATGAAAAACCTTGCCTTCACATCCTGTGTTCAAAAAGTTACCCAAATGTCTCCAAACTCGTCAGAAACATTGAATGCAATGCTTGAAAGCACCCTCATTGTATCTGCACTGAATCTGTTTTACAATTCCAGTATTTTTTTTTTCGGCACCTGCTGCCAGAATACAGCTTGAAGTAAGCATGATTTGTGCTATATCGGGGTCAGCATCACAATTCCCACTAAAGTTTGGCTAAAAGTATCATTTTATTTGGATTCCAATACAAAAAACGAAAGAGTTTAGCATGTAGAAAGAGTGTTTGAAAAATTTTGCATTTTTAACCACTTTTGAGCGACAGCCGCGCGGCTTAGCAAAAATCGCAAATGTGGGCCAAAAGTCGTCGTCAAGGAAACATCCAAACAAGACTTTTCCTGCATTTCAACTGCCTCCAAAAGCACAGCAAAGGCATCAGTAAATGTCTACTTTTCATTCAAACCCTAACCCTAACCCTAGCTCGGGCACTTGTATTACTGTACACCAATGAAAAACCTTGCCTTCACATCCTGTGTTCAAAAAGTTACCCAAATGTCTCCAAACTCGTCAGAAACATTGAATGCAATGCTTGAAAGCACCCTCATTGTATCTGCACTGAATCTGTTTTACAATTCCAGTATTTTTTTTTTCGGCACCTGCTGCCGGAATACAGCTTGAAGTAAGCATGATTTGTGTTATATCGGGGTCAGCATCACAATTCCCACTAAAGTTTGGCTAAAAGTATCATTTTATTTGGATTCCAATACAAAAAACGAAAGAGTTTAGCATGTAGAAAGAGTGTTTGAAAAATTTTGCATTTTTAACCACTTTTGAGCGACAGCCGCGCGGCTTAGCAAAAATCGCAAATGTGGGCCAAAAGTCGTCGTCAAGGAAACATCCAAACAAGACTTTTCCTGCATTTCAACTGCCTCCAAAAGCACAGCAAAGGCATCAGTAAATGTCTACTTCTCATTCAAACCCTAACCCTAACCCTAGCTCGGGCACTTGTATTACTCTACTCCAATGAAAAACCTTGCCTTCACATCCTGTGTTCAAAAAGTTACCCAAATGTCTCCAAACTCGTCAGAAACATTGAATGCAATGCTTGAAAGCACCCTCATTGTATCTGCACTGAATCTGTTTTACAATTCCAGTATTTTTTTTTTCGGCACCTGCTGCCAGAATACAGCTTGAAGTAAGCATGATTTGTGTTATATCGGGGTCAGCATCACAATTCCCACTAAAGTTTGGCTAAAAGTATCATTTTATTTGGATTCCAATACAAAAAACGAAAGAGTTTAGCATGTAGAAAGTGTGTTTGAAAAATTTTGCATTTTTAACCACTTTTGAGCGACAGCCGCGCGGCTTAGCAAAAATCGCAAATGTGGGCCAAAAGTCGTCGTCAAGGAAACATCCAAACAAGACTTTTCCTGCATTTCAACTGCCTCCAAAAGCACAGCAAAGGCATCAGTAAATGTCTACTTCTCATTCAAACCCTAACCCTAACCCTAGCTCGGGCACTTGTATTACTCTACTCCAATGAAAAACCTTGCCTTCACATCCTGTATTCAAAAAGTTACCCAAATGTCTCCAAACTCGTCAGAAACATTGAATGCAATGCTTGAAAGCACCCTCATTGTATCTGCACTGAATCTGTTTTACAATTCCAGTATTTTTTTTTTCGGCACCTGCTGCCGGAACACAGCTTGAAGTAAGCATGATTTGTGTTATATCGGGGTCAGCATCACAATTCCCACTAAAGTTTGGCTAAAAGTATCATTTTATTTGGATTCCAATACAAAAAACGAAAGAGTTTAGCATGTAGAAAGAGTGTTTGAGAAATTTTGCATTTTTAACCACTTTTGAGCGACAGCCGCGCGGCTTAGCAAAAATCGCAAATGTGGGCCAAAAGTCGTCGTCAAGGAAACATCCAAACAAGACTTTTCCTGCATTTCAACTGCCTCCAAAAGCACAGCAAAGGCATCAGTAAATGTCTACTTCTCATTCAAACCCTAACCCTAACCCTAGCTCGGGCACTTGTATTACTCTACTCCAATGAAAAACCTTGCCTTCACATCCTGTGTTCAAAAAGTTACCCAAATGTCTCCAAACTCGTCAGAAACATTAAATGCAATGCTTGAAAGCACCCTCATTGTATCTGCACTGAATATGTTTTACAATTCCAGTATTTTTTTTTTCGGCACCTGCTGCCAGAATACAGCTTGAAGTAAGCATGATTTGTGTTATATCGGGGTCAGCATCACAATTCCCACTAAAGTTTGGCTAAAAGTATCATTTTATTTGGATTCCAATACAAAAAACGAAAGAGTTTAGCATGTAGAAAGTGTGTTTGAAAAATGTTGCATTTTTAACCACTTTTGAGCGACAGCCGCGCGGCTTAGCAAAAATCGCAAATGTGGGCCAAAAGTCGTCGTCAAGGAAACATCCAAACAAGACTTTTCCTGCATTTCAACTGCCTCCAAAAGCACAGCAAAGGCATCAGTAAATGTCTACTTCTCATTCAAACCCTAACCCTAACCCTAGCTCGGGCACTTGTATTACTGTACACCAATGAAAAACCTTGCCTTCACATCCTGTGTTCAAAAAGTTACCCAAATGTCTCCAAACTCGTCAGAAACATTGAATGCAATGCTTGAAAGCACCCTCATTGTATCTGCACTGAATCTGTTTTACAATTCCAGTATTTTTTTTTTCGGCACCTGCTGCCGGAATACAGCTTGAAGTAAGCATGATTTGTGTTATATCGGGGTCAGCATCACAATTCCCACTAAAGTTTGGCTAAAAGTATCATTTTATTTGGATTCCAATACAAAAAACGAAAGAGTTTAGCATGTAGAAAGTGTGTTTGAAAAATTTTGCATTTTTAACCACTTTTGAGCGACAGCCGCGCGCGGCTTAGCAAAAATCGCAAATGTGGGCCAAAAGTCGTCGTCAAGGAAACATCCAAACAAGACTTTTCCTGCATTTCAACTGCCTCCAAAAGCACAGCAAAGGCATCAGTAAATGTCTACTTCTCATTCAAACCCCAAACCTAACCCTAGCTCGGGCACTTGTATTACTCTACTCCAATGAAAAACCTTGCCTTCACATCCTGTGTTCAAAAAGTTACCCAAATGTCTCCAAACTCGTCAGAAACATTGAATGCAATGCTTGAAAGCACCCTCATTGTATCTGCACTGAATCTGTTTTACAATTCCAGTATTTTTTTTTTCGGCACCTGCTGCCGGAATACAGCTTGAAGTAAGCATGATTTGTGTTATATCGGGGTCAGCATCACAATTCCCACTAAAGTTTGGCTAAAAGTATCATTTTATTTGGATTCCAATACAAAAAACGAAAGAGTTTAGCATGTAAAAACTGTGTTTGAAAAATTTTGCATTTTTAACCACTTTTGAGCGACAGCCGTGCGGCTTAGCAAAAATCGCAAATGTGGGCCAAAAGTCGTCGTCAAGGAAACATCCAAACAAGACTTTTCCTGCATTTCAACTGCCTCCAAAAGCACAGCAAAGGCATCAGTAAATGTCTACTTCTCATTCAAACCCTAACCCTAACCCTAGCTCGGGCACTTGTATTACTCTACTCCAATGAAAAACCTTGCCTTCACATCCTGTGTTCAAAAAGTTACCCAAATGTCTCCAAACTCGTCAGAAACATTGAATGCAATGCTTGAAAGCACCCTCATTGTATCTGCACTGAATCTGTTTTACAATTCCAGTATTTTTTTTTTCGGCACCTGCTGCCGGAATACAGCTTGAAGTAAGCATGATTTGTGTTATATCGGGGTCAGCATCACAATTCCCACTAAAGTTTGGCTAAAAGTATCATTTTATTTGGATTCCAATACAAAAAACGAAAGAGTTTAGCATGTAGAAAGTGTGTTTGAAAAATTTTGCATTTTTAACCACTTTTGAGCGACAGCCGCGCGGCTTAGCAAAAATCGCAAATGTGGGCCAAAAGTCGTCGTCAAGGAAACATCCAAACAAGACTTTTCCTGCATTTCAACTGCCTCTAAAAGCACAGCAAAGGCATCAGTAAATGTCTACTTCTCATTCAAACCCTAACCCTAACCCTAGCTCGGGAACTTGTATTACTCTACTCCAATGAAAAACCTTGCCTTCACATCCTGTGTTCAAAAAGTTACCCAAATGTCTCCAAACTCGTCAGAAACATTGAATGCAATGCTTGAAAGCACCCTCATTGTATCTGCACTGAATCTGTTTTACAATTCCAGTATTTTTTTTTTCGGCACCTGCTGCCGGAATACAGCTTGAAGTAAGCATGATTTGTGTTATATCGGGGTCAGCATCACAATTCCCACTAAAGTTTGGCTAAAAGTATCATTTTATTTGGATTCCAATACAAAAAACGAAAGAGTTTAGCATGTAATAACTGTTTTTGAAAAATTTTGCATTTTTAACCACTTTTGAGCGACAGCCGCGCGGCTTAGCAAAAATCGCAAATGTGGGCCAAAAGTCGTCGTCAAGGAAACATCCAAACAAGACTTTTCCTGCATTTCAACTGCCTCCAAAAGCACAGCAAAGGCATCAGTAAATGTCTACTTCTCATTCAAACCCTAACCCTAACCCTAGCTCGGGCACTTGTATTACTCTACTCCAATGAAAAACCTTGCCTTCACATCCTGTGTTCAAAAAGTTACCCAAATGTCTCCAAACTCGTCAGAAACATTGAATGCAATGCTTGAAAGCACCCTCATTGTATCTGCACTGAATCTGTTTTACAATTCCAGTATTTTTTTTTTCGGCACCTGCTGCCGGAATACAGCTTGAAGTAAGCATGATTTGTGTTATATCGGGGTCAGCATTACAATTCCCACTAAAGTTTGGCTAAAAGTATCATTTTATTTGGATTCCAATACAAAAAACGAAAGAGTTGTAGAAAGCATGTAGAAAGTTTGTTTGAAAAATTTTGCATTTTTAACCACTTTTGAGCGACAGCCGCGCGGCTTAGCAAAAATCGCAAATGTGGGCCAAAAGTCGTCGTCAAGGAAACATCCAAACAAGACTTTTCCTGCATTTCAACTGCCTCCAAAAGCACAGCAAAGGCATCAGTAAATGTCTACTTCTCATTCAAACCCTAACCCTAACCCTAGCTCGGGCACTTGTATTACTCTACTCCAATGAAAAACCTTGCCTTCACATCCTGTGTTCAAAAAGTTACCCAAATGTCTCCAAACTCGTCAGAAACATTGAATGCAATGCTTGAAAGCACCCTCATTGTATCTGCAATGAATCTGTTTTACAATTCCAGTATTTTTTTTTTCGGCACCTGCTGCCAGAATACAGCTTGAAGTAAGCATGATTTGTGTTATATCGGGGTCAGCATCACAATTCCCACTAAAGTTTGGCTAAAAGTATCATTTTATTTGGATTCCAATACAAAAAACGAAAGAGTTTAGCATGTAGAAAGAGTGTTTGAAAAATTTTGCATTTTTAACCACTTTTGAGCGACAGCCGCGCGGCTTAGCAAAAATCGCAAATGTGGGCCAAAAGTCGTCGTCAAGGAAACATCCAAACAAGACTTTTCCTGCATTTCAACTGCCTCCAAAAGCACAGCAAAGGCATCAGTAAATGTCTACTTCTCATTCAAACCCTAACCCTAACCCTAGCTCGGGCACTTGTATTACTCTACTCCAATGAAAAACCTTGCCTTCACATCCTGTGTTCAAAAAGTTACCCAAATGTCTCCAAACTCGTCAGAAACATTGAATGCAATGCTTGAAAGCACCCTCATTGTATCTGCACTGAATCTGTTTTACAATTCCAGTATTTTTTTTTTCGGCACCTGCTGCCAGAATACAGCTTGAAGTAAGCATGATTTGTGTTATATCGGGGTCAGCATCACAATTCCCACTAAAGTTTGGCTAAAAGTATCATTTTATTTGGATTCCAATACAAAAAACGAAAGAGTTTAGCATGTAGAAAGTGTGTTTGAAAAATTTTGCATTTTTAACCACTTTTGAGCGACAGCGCGCGGCTTAGCAAAAATCGCAAATGTGGGCCAAAAGTCGTCGTCAAGGAAACATCCAAACAAGACTTTTCCTGCATTTCAACTGCCTCCAAAAGCACAGCAAAGGCATCAGTAAATGTCTACTTCTCATTCAAACCCTAACCCTAACCCTAGCTTGGGCACTTGTATTACTGTACACCAATGAAAAACCTTGCCTTCACATCCTGTGTTCAAAAAGTTACCCAATTGTCTCCAAACTCGTCAGAAACATTGAATGCAATGCTTGAAAGCACCCTCATTGTATCTGCACTGAATCTGTTTTACAATTCCAGTATTTTTTTTTTCGGCACCTGCTGCCGGAATACAGCTTGAAGTAAGCATGATTTGTGTTATATCGGGGTCAGCATCACAATTCCCACTAAAGTTTGGCTAAAAGTATCATTTTATTTGGATTCCAATACAAAAAACGAAAGAGTTTAGCATGTAGAAAGTGTGTTTGAAAAATTTTGCATTTTTAACCACTTTTGAGCGACAGCCGCGCGGCTTAGCAAAAATCGCAAATGTGGGCCAAAAGTCGTCGTCAAGGAAACATCCAAACAAGACTTTTCCTGCATTTCAACTGCCTCCAAAAGCACAGCAAAGGCATCAGTAAATGTCTACTTTTCATTCAAACCCTAACCCTAACCCTAGCTCGGGCACTTGTATTACTGTACACCAATGAAAAACCTTGCCTTCACATCCTGTGTTCAAAAAGTTACCCAAATGTCTCCAAACTCGTCAGAAACATTGAATGCAATGCTTGAAAGCACCCTCATTGTATCTGCACTGAATCTGTTTTACAATTCCAGTATTTTTTTTTTCGGCACCTGCTGCCGGAATACAGCTTGAAGTAAGCATGATTTGTGTTATATCGGGGTCAGCATCACAATTCCCACTAAAGTTTGGCTAAAAGTATCATTTTATTTGGATTCCAATACAAAAAACGAAAGAGTTTAGCATGTAATAACTGTTTTTGAAAAATTTTGCATTTTTAACCACTTTTGAGCGACAGCCGCGCGGCTTAGCAAAAATCGCAAATGTGGGCCAAAAGTCGTCGTCAAGGAAACATCCAAACAAGACTTTTCCTGCATTTCAACTGCCTCCAAAAGCACAGCAAAGGCATCAGTAAATGTCTACTTCTCATTCAAACCCTAACCCTAACCCTAGCTCGGGCACTTGTATTACTCTACTCCAATGAAAAACCTTGCCTTCACATCCTGTGTTCAAAAAGTTACCCAAATGTCTCCAAACTCGTCAGAAACATTGAATGCAATGCTTGAAAGCACCCTCATTGTATCTGCACTGAATCTGTTTTACAATTCCAGTATTTTTTTTTTCGGCACCTGCTGCCGGAATACAGCTTGAAGTAAGCATGATTTGTGTTATATCGGGGTCAGCATTACAATTCCCACTAAAGTTTGGCTAAAAGTATCATTTTATTTGGATTCCAATACAAAAAACGAAAGAGTTGTAGAAAGCATGTAGAAAGTTTGTTTGAAAAATTTTGCATTTTTAACCACTTTTGAGCGACAGCCGCGCGGCTTAGCAAAAATCGCAAATGTGGGCCAAAAGTCGTCGTCAAGGAAACATCCAAACAAGACTTTTCCTGCATTTCAACTGCCTCCAAAAGCACAGCAAAGGCATCAGTAAATGTCTACTTCTCATTCAAACCCTAACCCTAACCCTAGCTCGGGCACTTGTATTACTCTACTCCAATGAAAAACCTTGCCTTCACATCCTGTGTTCAAAAAGTTACCCAAATGTCTCCAAACTCGTCAGAAACATTGAATGCAATGCTTGAAAGCACCCTCATTGTATCTGCAATGAATCTGTTTTACAATTCCAGTATTTTTTTTTTCGGCACCTGCTGCCAGAATACAGCTTGAAGTAAGCATGATTTGTGTTATATCGGGGTCAGCATCACAATTCCCACTAAAGTTTGGCTAAAAGTATCATTTTATTTGGATTCCAATACAAAAAACGAAAGAGTTTAGCATGTAGAAAGAGTGTTTGAAAAATTTTGCATTTTTAACCACTTTTGAGCGACAGCCGCGCGGCTTAGCAAAAATCGCAAATGTGGGCCAAAAGTCGTCGTCAAGGAAACATCCAAACAAGACTTTTCCTGCATTTCAACTGCCTCCAAAAGCACAGCAAAGGCATCAGTAAATGTCTACTTCTCATTCAAACCCTAACCCTAACCCTAGCTCGGGCACTTGTATTACTCTACTCCAATGAAAAACCTTGCCTTCACATCCTGTGTTCAAAAAGTTACCCAAATGTCTCCAAACTCGTCAGAAACATTGAATGCAATGCTTGAAAGCACCCTCATTGTATCTGCACTGAATCTGTTTTACAATTCCAGTATTTTTTTTTTCGGCACCTGCTGCCAGAATACAGCTTGAAGTAAGCATGATTTGTGTTATATCGGGGTCAGCATCACAATTCCCACTAAAGTTTGGCTAAAAGTATCATTTTATTTGGATTCCAATACAAAAAACGAAAGAGTTTAGCATGTAGAAAGTGTGTTTGAAAAATTTTGCATTTTTAACCACTTTTGAGCGACAGCCGCGCGGCTTAGCAAAAATCGCAAATGTGGGCCAAAAGTCGTCGTCAAGGAAACATCCAAACAAGACTTTTCCTGCATTTCAACTGCCTCCAAAAGCACAGCAAAGGCATCAGTAAATGTCTACTTCTCATTCAAACCCTAACCCTAACCCTAGCTCGGGCACTTGTATTACTCTACTCCAATGAAAAACCTTGCCTTCACATCCTGTGTTCAAAAAGTTACCCAAATGTCTCCAAACTCGTCAGAAACATTGAATGCAATGCTTGAAAGCACCCTCATTGTATCTGCACTGAATCTGTTTTACAATTCCAGTATTTTTTTTTCGGCACCTGCTGCCGGAATACAGCTTGAAGTAAGCATGATTTGTGTTATATCGGGGTCAGCATCACAATTCCCACTAAAGTTTGGCTAAAAGTATCATTTTATTTGGATTCCAATATAAAAAACGAAAGAGTTTAGCATGTAGAAAGAGTGTTTGAAAAATTTTGCATTTTTAACCACTTTTGAGCGACAGCCGCGCGGCTTAGCAAAAATCGCAAATGTGGGCCAAAAGTCGTCGTCAAGGAAACATCCAAACAAGACTTTTCCTGCATTTCAACTGCCTCCAAAAGCACAGCAAAGGCATCAGTAAATGTCTACTTCTCATTCAAACCCTAACCCTAACCCTAGCTCGGGCACTTGTATTACTCTACTCCAATGAAAAACCTTGCCTTCACATCCTGTGTTCAAAAAGTTACCCAAATGTCTCCAAACTCGTCAGAAACATTGAATGCAATGTTTGAAAGCACCCTCATTGTATCTGCACTGAATCTGTTTTACAATTCCAGTATTTTTTTTTTCGGCACCTGCTGCCGGAATACAGCTTGAAGTAAGCATGATTTGTGTTATATCGGGGTCAGCATCACAATTCCCACTAAAGTTTGGCTAAAAGTATCATTTTATTTGGATTCCAATACAAAAAACGAAAGAGTTTAGCATGTAGAAAGTGTGTTTGAAAAATTTTGCATTTTTAACCACTTTTGAGCGACAGCCGCGCGGCTTAGCAAAAATCGCAAATGTGGGCCAAAAGTCGTCGTCAAGGAAACATCCAAACAAGACTTTTCCTGCATTTCAACTGCCTCTAAAAGCACAGCAAAGGCATCAGTAAATGTCTACTTCTCATTCAAACCCTAACCCTAACCCTAGCTCGGGCACTTGTATTACTCTACTCCAATGAAAAACCTTGCCTTCACATCCTGTGTTCAAAAAGTTACCCAAATGTCTCCAAACTCGTCAGAAACATTGAATGCAATGCTTGAAAGCACCCTCATTGTATCTGCACTGAATCTGTTTTACAATTCCAGTATTTTTTTTTTCGGCACCTGCTGCCGGAATACAGCTTGAAGTAAGCATGATTTGTGTTATATCGGGGTCAGCATCACAATTCCCACTAAAGTTTGGCTAAAAGTATCATTTTATTTGGATTCCAATACAAAAAACGAAAGAGTTTAGCATGTAATAACTGTTTTTGAAAAATTTTGCATTTTTAACCACTTTTGAGCGACAGCCGCGCGGCTTAGCAAAAATCGCAAATGTGGGCCAAAAGTCGTCGTCAAGGAAACATCCAAACAAGACTTTTCCTGCATTTCAACTGCCTCCAAAAGCACAGCAAAGGCATCAGTAAATGTCTACTTCTCATTCAAACCCTAACCCTAACCCTAGCTCGGGCACTTGTATTACTCTACTCCAATGAAAAACCTTGCCTTCACATCCTGTGTTCAAAAAGTTACCCAAATGTCTCCAAACTCGTCAGAAACATTGAATGCAATGCTTGAAAGCACCCTCATTGTATCTGCACTGAATCTGTTTTACAATTCCAGTATTTTTTTTTTCGGCACCTGCTGCCGGAATACAGCTTGAAGTAAGCATGATTTGTGTTATATCGGGGTCAGCATTACAATTCCCACTAAAGTTTGGCTAAAAGTATCATTTTATTTGGATTCCAATACAAAAAACGAAAGAGTTGTAGAAAGCATGTAGAAAGTTTGTTTGAAAAATTTTGCATTTTTAACCACTTTTGAGCGACAGCCGCGCGGCTTAGCAAAAATCGCAAATGTGGGCCAAAAGTCGTCGTCAAGGAAACATCCAAACAAGACTTTTCCTGCATTTCAACTGCCTCCAAAAGCACAGCAAAGGCATCAGTAAATGTCTACTTCTCATTCAAACCCTAACCCTAACCCTAGCTCGGGCACTTGTATTACTCTACTCCAATGAAAAACCTTGCCTTCACATCCTGTGTTCAAAAAGTTACCCAAATGTCTCCAAACTCGTCAGAAACATTGAATGCAATGCTTGAAAGCACCCTCATTGTATCTGCAATGAATCTGTTTTACAATTCCAGTATTTTTTTTTTCGGCACCTGCTGCCAGAATACAGCTTGAAGTAAGCATGATTTGTGTTATATCGGGGTCAGCATCACAATTCCCACTAAAGTTTGGCTAAAAGTATCATTTTATTTGGATTCCAATACAAAAAACGAAAGAGTTTAGCATGTAGAAAGAGTGTTTGAAAAATTTTGCATTTTTAACCACTTTTGAGCGACAGCCGCGCGGCTTAGCAAAAATCGCAAATGTGGGCCAAAAGTCGTCGTCAAGGAAACATCCAAACAAGACTTTTCCTGCATTTCAACTGCCTCCAAAAGCACAGCAAAGGCATCAGTAAATGTCTACTTCTCATTCAAACCCTAACCCTAACCCTAGCTCGGGCACTTGTATTACTCTACTCCAATGAAAAACCTTGCCTTCACATCCTGTGTTCAAAAAGTTACCCAAATGTCTCCAAACTCGTCAGAAACATTGAATGCAATGCTTGAAAGCACCCTCATTGTATCTGCACTGAATCTGTTTTACAATTCCAGTATTTTTTTTTTCGGCACCTGCTGCCAGAATACAGCTTGAAGTAAGCATGATTTGTGTTATATCGGGGTCAGCATCACAATTCCCACTAAAGTTTGGCTAAAAGTATCATTTTATTTGGATTCCAATACAAAAAACGAAAGAGTTTAGCATGTAGAAAGTGTGTTTGAAAAATTTTGCATTTTTAACCACTTTTGAGCGACAGCGCGCGGCTTAGCAAAAATCGCAAATGTGGGCCAAAAGTCGTCGTCAAGGAAACATCCAAACAAGACTTTTCCTGCATTTCAACTGCCTCCAAAAGCACAGCAAAGGCATCAGTAAATGTCTACTTCTCATTCAAACCCTAACCCTAACCCTAGCTTGGGCACTTGTATTACTGTACACCAATGAAAAACCTTGCCTTCACATCCTGTGTTCAAAAAGTTACCCAATTGTCTCCAAACTCGTCAGAAACATTGAATGCAATGCTTGAAAGCACCCTCATTGTATCTGCACTGAATCTGTTTTACAATTCCAGTATTTTTTTTTTCGGCACCTGCTGCCGGAATACAGCTTGAAGTAAGCATGATTTGTGTTATATCGGGGTCAGCATCACAATTCCCACTAAAGTTTGGCTAAAAGTATCATTTTATTTGGATTCCAATACAAAAAACGAAAGAGTTTAGCATGTAGAAAGTGTGTTTGAAAAATTTTGCATTTTTAACCACTTTTGAGCGACAGCCGCGCGGCTTAGCAAAAATCGCAAATGTGGGCCAAAAGTCGTCGTCAAGGAAACATCCAAACAAGACTTTTCCTGCATTTCAACTGCCTCCAAAAGCACAGCAAAGGCATCAGTAAATGTCTACTTTTCATTCAAACCCTAACCCTAACCCTAGCTCGGGCACTTGTATTACTGTACACCAATGAAAAACCTTGCCTTCACATCCTGTGTTCAAAAAGTTACCCAAATGTCTCCAAACTCGTCAGAAACATTGAATGCAATGCTTGAAAGCACCCTCATTGTATCTGCACTGAATCTGTTTTACAATTCCAGTATTTTTTTTTTCGGCACCTGCTGCCGGAATACAGCTTGAAGTAAGCATGATTTGTGTTATATCGGGGTCAGCATCACAATTCCCACTAAAGTTTGGCTAAAAGTATCATTTTATTTGGATTCCAATACAAAAAACGAAAGAGTTTAGCATGTAATAACTGTTTTTGAAAAATTTTGCATTTTTAACCACTTTTGAGCGACAGCCGCGCGGCTTAGCAAAAATCGCAAATGTGGGCCAAAAGTCGTCGTCAAGGAAACATCCAAACAAGACTTTTCCTGCATTTCAACTGCCTCCAAAAGCACAGCAAAGGCATCAGTAAATGTCTACTTCTCATTCAAACCCTAACCCTAACCCTAGCTCGGGCACTTGTATTACTCTACTCCAATGAAAAACCTTGCCTTCACATCCTGTGTTCAAAAAGTTACCCAAATGTCTCCAAACTCGTCAGAAACATTGAATGCAATGCTTGAAAGCACCCTCATTGTATCTGCACTGAATCTGTTTTACAATTCCAGTATTTTTTTTTTCGGCACCTGCTGCCGGAATACAGCTTGAAGTAAGCATGATTTGTGTTATATCGGGGTCAGCATTACAATTCCCACTAAAGTTTGGCTAAAAGTATCATTTTATTTGGATTCCAATACAAAAAACGAAAGAGTTGTAGAAAGCATGTAGAAAGTTTGTTTGAAAAATTTTGCATTTTTAACCACTTTTGAGCGACAGCCGCGCGGCTTAGCAAAAATCGCAAATGTGGGCCAAAAGTCGTCGTCAAGGAAACATCCAAACAAGACTTTTCCTGCATTTCAACTGCCTCCAAAAGCACAGCAAAGGCATCAGTAAATGTCTACTTCTCATTCAAACCCTAACCCTAACCCTAGCTCGGGCACTTGTATTACTCTACTCCAATGAAAAACCTTGCCTTCACATCCTGTGTTCAAAAAGTTACCCAAATGTCTCCAAACTCGTCAGAAACATTGAATGCAATGCTTGAAAGCACCCTCATTGTATCTGCAATGAATCTGTTTTACAATTCCAGTATTTTTTTTTTCGGCACCTGCTGCCAGAATACAGCTTGAAGTAAGCATGATTTGTGTTATATCGGGGTCAGCATCACAATTCCCACTAAAGTTTGGCTAAAAGTATCATTTTATTTGGATTCCAATACAAAAAACGAAAGAGTTTAGCATGTAGAAAGAGTGTTTGAAAAATTTTGCATTTTTAACCACTTTTGAGCGACAGCCGCGCGGCTTAGCAAAAATCGCAAATGTGGGCCAAAAGTCGTCGTCAAGGAAACATCCAAACAAGACTTTTCCTGCATTTCAACTGCCTCCAAAAGCACAGCAAAGGCATCAGTAAATGTCTACTTCTCATTCAAACCCTAACCCTAACCCTAGCTCGGGCACTTGTATTACTCTACTCCAATGAAAAACCTTGCCTTCACATCCTGTGTTCAAAAAGTTACCCAAATGTCTCCAAACTCGTCAGAAACATTGAATGCAATGCTTGAAAGCACCCTCATTGTATCTGCACTGAATCTGTTTTACAATTCCAGTATTTTTTTTTTCGGCACCTGCTGCCAGAATACAGCTTGAAGTAAGCATGATTTGTGTTATATCGGGGTCAGCATCACAATTCCCACTAAAGTTTGGCTAAAAGTATCATTTTATTTGGATTCCAATACAAAAAACGAAAGAGTTTAGCATGTAGAAAGTGTGTTTGAAAAATTTTGCATTTTTAACCACTTTTGAGCGACAGCGCGCGGCTTAGCAAAAATCGCAAATGTGGGCCAAAAGTCGTCGTCAAGGAAACATCCAAACAAGACTTTTCCTGCATTTCAACTGCCTCCAAAAGCACAGCAAAGGCATCAGTAAATGTCTACTTCTCATTCAAACCCTAACCCTAACCCTAGCTTGGGCACTTGTATTACTGTACACCAATGAAAAACCTTGCCTTCACATCCTGTGTTCAAAAAGTTACCCAATTGTCTCCAAACTCGTCAGAAACATTGAATGCAATGCTTGAAAGCACCCTCATTGTATCTGCACTGAATCTGTTTTACAATTCCAGTATTTTTTTTTTCGGCACCTGCTGCCGGAATACAGCTTGAAGTAAGCATGATTTGTGTTATATCGGGGTCAGCATCACAATTCCCACTAAAGTTTGGCTAAAAGTATCATTTTATTTGGATTCCAATACAAAAAACGAAAGAGTTTAGCATGTAGAAAGTGTGTTTGAAAAATTTTGCATTTTTAACCACTTTTGAGCGACAGCCGCGCGGCTTAGCAAAAATCGCAAATGTGGGCCAAAAGTCGTCGTCAAGGAAACATCCAAACAAGACTTTTCCTGCATTTCAACTGCCTCCAAAAGCACAGCAAAGGCATCAGTAAATGTCTACTTCTCATTCAAACCCTAACCCTAACCCTAGCTCGGGCACTTGTATTACTCTACTCCAATGAAAAACCTTGCCTTCACATCCTGTGTTCAAAAAGTTACCCAAATGTCTCCAAACTCGTCAGAAACATTGAATGCAATGCTTGAAAGCACCCTCATTGTATCTGCACTGAATCTGTTTTACAATTCCAGTATTTTTTTTTCGGCACCTGCTGCCGGAATACAGCTTGAAGTAAGCATGATTTGTGTTATATCGGGGTCAGCATCACAATTCCCACTAAAGTTTGGCTAAAAGTATCATTTTATTTGGATTCCAATATAAAAAACGAAAGAGTTTAGCATGTAGAAAGAGTGTTTGAAAAATTTTGCATTTTTAACCGCTTTTGAGCGACAGCCGCGCGGCTTAGCAAAAATCGCAAATGTGGGCCAAAAGTCGTCGTCAAGGAAACATCCAAACAAGACTTTTCCTGCATTTCAACTGCCTCCAAAAGCACAGCAAAGGCATCAGTAAATGTCTACTTCTCATTCAAACCCTAACCCTAACCCTAGCTCGGGCACTTGTATTACTCTACTCCAATGAAAAACCTTGCCTTCACATCCTGTGTTCAAAAAGTTACCCAAATGTCTCCAAACTCGTCAGAAACATTGAATGCAATGCTTGAAAGCACCCTCATTGTATCTGCACTGAATCTGTTTTACAATTCCAGTATTTTTTTTTTCGGCACCTGCTGCCGGAATACAGCTTGAAGTAAGCATGATTTGTGTTATATCGGGGTCAGCATCACAATTCCCACTAAAGTTTGGCTAAAAGTATCATTTTATTTGGATTCCAATACAAAAAACGAAAGAGTTTAGCATGTAGAAAGTGTGTTTGAAAAATTTTGCATTTTTAACCACTTTTGAGCGACAGCCGCGCGGCTTAGCAAAAATCGCAAATGTGGGCCAAAAGTCGTCGTCAAGGAAACATCCAAACAAGACTTTTCCTGCATTTCAACTGCCTCTAAAAGCACAGCAAAGGCATCAGTAAATGTCTACTTCTCATTCAAACCCTAACCCTAACCCTAGCTCGGGCACTTGTATTACTCTACTCCAATGAAAAACCTTGCCTTCACATCCTGTGTTCAAAAAGTTACCCAAATGTCTCCAAACTCGTCAGAAACATTGAATGCAATGCTTGAAAGCACCCTCATTGTATCTGCACTGAATCTGTTTTACAATTCCAGTATTTTTTTTTTCGGCACCTGCTGCCGGAATACAGCTTGAAGTAAGCATGATTTGTGTTATATCGGGGTCAGCATCACAATTCCCACTAAAGTTTGGCTAAAAGTATCATTTTATTTGGATTCCAATACAAAAAACGAAAGAGTTTAGCATGTAATAACTGTTTTTGAAAAATTTTGCATTTTTAACCACTTTTGAGCGACAGCCGCGCGGCTTAGCAAAAATCGCAAATGTGGGCCAAAAGTCGTCGTCAAGGAAACATCCAAACAAGACTTTTCCTGCATTTCAACTGCCTCCAAAAGCACAGCAAAGGCATCAGTAAATGTCTACTTCTCATTCAAACCCTAACCCTAACCCTAGCTCGGGCACTTGTATTACTCTACTCCAATGAAAAACCTTGCCTTCACATCCTGTATTCAAAAAGTTACCCAAATGTCTCCAAACTCGTCAGAAACATTGAATGCAATGCTTGAAAGCACCCTCATTGTATCTGCACTGAATCTGTTTTACAATTCCAGTATTTTTTTTTTCGGCACCTGTTGCCGGAATACAGCTTGAAGTAAGCATGATTTGTGTTATATCGGGGTCAGCATCACAATCCCCACTAAAGTTTGGCTAAAAGTATCATTTTATTTGGATTCCAATACAAAAAACGAAAGAGTTTAGCATGTAGAAAGTGTGTTTGAAAAATTTTGCATTTTTAACCACTTTTGAGCGACAGCCGCGCGGCTTAGCAAAAATCGCAAATGTGGGCCAAAAGTCGTCGTCAAGGAAACATCCAAACAAGACTTTTCCTGCATTTCAACTGCCTCCAAAAGCACAGCAAAGGCATCAGTAAATGTCTACTTCTCATTCAAACCCTAACCCTAACCCTAGCTCGGGCACTTGTATTACTCTACTCCAATGAAAAACCTTGCCTTCACATCATGTGTTCAAAAAGTTACCCAAATGTCTCCAAACTCGTCAGAAACATTGAATGCAATGCTTGAAAGCACCCTCATTGTATCTGCACTGAATCTGTTTTACAATTCCAGTATTTTTTTTTTCGGCACCTGCTGCCAGAATACAGCTTGAAGTAAGCATGATTTGTGTTATATCGGGGTCAGCATCACAATTCCCACTAAAGTTTGGCTAAAAGTATCATTTTATTTGGATTCCAATACAAAAAACGAAAGAGTTTAGCATGTAGAAAGAGTGTTTGAAAAATTTTGCATTTTTAAGCACTTTTGAGCGACAGCCGCGCGGCTTAGCAAAAATCGCAAATGTGGGCCAAAAGTCGTCGTCAAGGAAACATCCAAACAAGACTTTTCCTGCATTTCAACTGCCTCCAAAAGCACAGCAAAGGCATCAGTAAATGTCTACTTTTCATTCAAACCCTAACCCTAACCCTAGCTTGGGCACTTGTATTACTGTACACCAATGAAAAACCTTGCCTTCACATCCTGTGTTCAAAAAGTTACCCAATTGTCTCCAAACTCGTCAGAAACATTGAATGCAATGCTTGAAAGCACCCTCATTGTATCTGCACTGAATCTGTTTTACAATTCCAGTATTTTTTTTTTCGGCACCTGCTGCCGGAATACAGCTTGAAGTAAGCATGATTTGTGTTATATCGGGGTCAGCATCACAATTCCCACTAAAGTTTGGCTAAAAGTATCATTTTATTTGGATTCCAATACAAAAAACGAAAGAGTTTAGCATGTAATAACTGTTTTTGAAAAATTTTGCATTTTTAACCACTTTTGAGCGACAGCCGCGCGGCTTAGCAAAAATCGCAAATGTGGGCCAAAAGTCGTCGTCAAGGAAACATCCAAACAAGACTTTTCCTGCATTTCAACTGCCTCCAAAAGCACAGCAAAGGCATCAGTAAATGTCTACTTCTCATTCAAACCCTAACCCTAACCCTAGCTCGGGCACTTGTATTACTCTACTCCAATGAAAAACCTTGCCTTCACATCCTGTGTTCAAAAAGTTACCCAAATGTCTCCAAACTCGTCAGAAACATTGAATGCAATGCTTGAAAGCACCCTCATTGTATCTGCACTGAATCTGTTTTACAATTCCAGTATTTTTTTTTCGGCACCTGCTGCCGGAATACAGCTTGAAGTAAGCATGATTTGTGTTATATCGGGGTCAGCATCACAATTCCCACTAAAGTTTGGCTAAAAGTATCATTTTATTTGGATTCCAATATAAAAAACGAAAGAGTTTAGCATGTAGAAAGAGTGTTTGAAAAATTTTGCATTTTTAACCACTTTTGAGCGACAGCCGCGCGGCTTAGCAAAAATCGCAAATGTGGGCCAAAAGTCGTCGTCAAGGAAACATCCAAACAAGACTTTTCCTGCATTTCAACTGCCTCCAAAAGCACAGCAAAGGCATCAGTAAATGTCTACTTCTCATTCAAACCCTAACCCTAACCCTAGCTCGGGCACTTGTATTACTCTACTCCAATGAAAAACCTTGCCTTCACATCCTGTGTTCAAAAAGTTACCCAAATGTCTCCAAACTCGTCAGAAACATTGAATGCAATGCTTGAAAGCACCCTCATTGTATCTGCACTGAATCTGTTTTACAATTCCAGTATTTTTTTTTTCGGCACCTGCTGCCGGAATACAGCTTGAAGTAAGCATGATTTGTGTTATATCGGGGTCAGCATCACAATTCCCACTAAAGTTTGGCTAAAAGTATCATTTTATTTGGATTCCAATACAAAAAACGAAAGAGTTTAGCATGTAGAAAGTGTGTTTGAAAAATTTTGCATTTTTAACCACTTTTGAGCGACAGCCGCGCGGCTTAGCAAAAATCGCAAATGTGGGCCAAAAGTCGTCGTCAAGGAAACATCCAAACAAGACTTTTCCTGCATTTCAACTGCCTCTAAAAGCACAGCAAAGGCATCAGTAAATGTCTACTTCTCATTCAAACCCTAACCCTAACCCTAGCTCGGGCACTTGTATTACTCTACTCCAATGAAAAACCTTGCCTTCACATCCTGTGTTCAAAAAGTTACCCAAATGTCTCCAAACTCGTCAGAAACATTGAATGCAATGCTTGAAAGCACCCTCATTGTATCTGCACTGAATCTGTTTTACAATTCCAGTATTTTTTTTTTCGGCACCTGCTGCCGGAATACAGCTTGAAGTAAGCATGATTTGTGTTATATCGGGGTCAGCATCACAATCCCCACTAAAGTTTGGCTAAAAGTATCATTTTATTTGGATTCCAATACAAAAAACGAAAGAGTTTAGCATGTAGAAAGTGTGTTTGAAAAATTTTGCATTTTTAACCACTTTTGAGCGACAGCCGCGCGGCTTAGCAAAAATCGCAAATGTGGGCCAAAAGTCGTCGTCAAGGAAACATCCAAACAAGACTTTTCCTGCATTTCAACTGCCTCCAAAAGCACAGCAAAGGCATCAGTAAATGTCTACTTCTCATTCAAACCCTAACCCTAACCCTAGCTCGGGCACTTGTATTACTCTACTCCAATGAAAAACCTTGCCTTCACATCATGTGTTCAAAAAGTTACCCAAATGTCTCCAAACTCGTCAGAAACATTGAATGCAATGCTTGAAAGCACCCTCATTGTATCTGCACTGAATCTGTTTTACAATTCCAGTATTTTTTTTTTCGGCACCTGCTGCCAGAATACAGCTTGAAGTAAGCATGATTTGTGTTATATCGGGGTCAGCATCACAATTCCCACTAAAGTTTGGCTAAAAGTATCATTTTATTTGGATTCCAATACAAAAAACGAAAGAGTTTAGCATGTAGAAAGAGTGTTTGAAAAATTTTGCATTTTTAAGCACTTTTGAGCGACAGCCGCGCGGCTTAGCAAAAATCGCAAATGTGGGCCAAAAGTCGTCGTCAAGGAAACATCCAAACAAGACTTTTCCTGCATTTCAACTGCCTCCAAAAGCACAGCAAAGGCATCAGTAAATGTCTACTTCTCATTCAAACCCTAACCCTAACCCTAGCTTGGGCACTTGTATTACTGTACACCAATGAAAAACCTTGCCTTCACATCCTGTGTTCAAAAAGTTACCCAATTGTCTCCAAACTCGTCAGAAACATTGAATGCAATGCTTGAAAGCACCCTCATTGTATCTGCACTGAATCTGTTTTACAATTCCAGTATTTTTTTTTTCGGCACCTGCTGCCGGAATACAGCTTGAAGTAAGCATGATTTGTGTTATATCGGGGTCAGCATCACAATTCCCACTAAAGTTTGGCTAAAAGTATCATTTTATTTGGATTCCAATACAAAAAACGAAAGAGTTTAGCATGTAATAACTGTTTTTGAAAAATTTTGCATTTTTAACCACTTTTGAGCGACAGCCGCGCGGCTTAGCAAAAATCGCAAATGTGGGCCAAAAGTCGTCGTCAAGGAAACATCCAAACAAGACTTTTCCTGCATTTCAACTGCCTCCAAAAGCACAGCAAAGGCATCAGTAAATGTCTACTTCTCATTCAAACCCTAACCCTAACCCTAGCTCGGGCACTTGTATTACTCTACTCCAATGAAAAACCTTGCCTTCACATCCTGTGTTCAAAAAGTTACCCAAATGTCTCCAAACTCGTCAGAAACATTGAATGCAATGCTTGAAAGCACCCTCATTGTATCTGCACTGAATCTGTTTTACAATTCCAGTATTTTTTTTTCGGCACCTGCTGCCGGAATACAGCTTGAAGTAAGCATGATTTGTGTTATATCGGGGTCAGCATCACAATTCCCACTAAAGTTTGGCTAAAAGTATCATTTTATTTGGATTCCAATATAAAAAACGAAAGAGTTTAGCATGTAGAAAGAGTGTTTGAAAAATTTTGCATTTTTAACCACTTTTGAGCGACAGCCGCGCGGCTTAGCAAAAATCGCAAATGTGGGCCAAAAGTCGTCGTCAAGGAAACATCCAAACAAGACTTTTCCTGCATTTCAACTGCCTCCAAAAGCACAGCAAAGGCATCAGTAAATGTCTACTTCTCATTCAAACCCTAACCCTAACCCTAGCTCGGGCACTTGTATTACTCTACTCCAATGAAAAACCTTGCCTTCACATCCTGTGTTCAAAAAGTTACCCAAATGTCTCCAAACTCGTCAGAAACATTGAATGCAATGCTTGAAAGCACCCTCATTGTATCTGCACTGAATCTGTTTTACAATTCCAGTATTTTTTTTTTCGGCACCTGCTGCCGGAATACAGCTTGAAGTAAGCATGATTTGTGTTATATCGGGGTCAGCATCACAATTCCCACTAAAGTTTGGCTAAAAGTATCATTTTATTTGGATTCCAATACAAAAAACGAAAGAGTTTAGCATGTAGAAAGTGTGTTTGAAAAATTTTGCATTTTTAACCACTTTTGAGCGACAGCCGCGCGGCTTAGCAAAAATCGCAAATGTGGGCCAAAAGTCGTCGTCAAGGAAACATCCAAACAAGACTTTTCCTGCATTTCAACTGCCTCTAAAAGCACAGCAAAGGCATCAGTAAATGTCTACTTCTCATTCAAACCCTAACCCTAACCCTAGCTCGGGCACTTGTATTACTCTACTCCAATGAAAAACCTTGCCTTCACATCCTGTGTTCAAAAAGTTACCCAAATGTCTCCAAACTCGTCAGAAACATTGAATGCAATGCTTGAAAGCACCCTCATTGTATCTGCACTGAATCTGTTTTACAATTCCAGTATTTTTTTTTTCGGCACCTGCTGCCGGAATACAGCTTGAAGTAAGCATGATTTGTGTTATATCAGGGTCAGCATCACAATTCCCACTAAAGTTTGGCTAAAAGTATCATTTTATTTGGATTCCAATACAAAAAACGAAAGAGTTTAGCATGTAATAACTGTTTTTGAAAAATTTTGCATTTTTAACCACTTTTGAGCGACAGCCGCGCGGCTTAGCAAAAATCGCAAATGTGGGCCAAAAGTCGTCGTCAAGGAAACATCCAAACAAGACTTTTCCTGCATTTCAACTGCCTCCAAAAGCACAGCAAAGGCATCAGTAAATGTCTACTTCTCATTCAAACCCTAACCCTAACCCTAGCTCGGGCACTTGTATTACTCTACTCCAGTGAAAAACCTTGCCTTCACATCCTGTGTTCAAAAAGTTACCCAAATGTCTCCAAACTCGTCAGAAACATTGAATGCAATGCTTGAAAGCACCCTCATTGTATCTGCACTGAATCTGTTTTACAATTCCAGTATTTTTTTTTTCGGCACCTGCTGCCAGAATACAGCTTGAAGTAAGCATGATTTGTGTTATATCGGGGTCAGCATCACAATTCCCACTAAAGTTTGGCTAAAAGTATCATTTTATTTGGATTCCAATACAAAAAACGAAAGAGTTTAGCATGTAGAAAGTGTGTTTGAAAAATTTTGCATTTTTAACCACTTTTGAGCGACAGCCGCGCGGCTTAGCAAAAATCGCAAATGTGGGCCAAAAGTCGTCGTCAAGGAAACATCCAAACAAGACTTTTCCTGCATTTCAACTGCCTCTAAAAGCACAGCAAAGGCATCAGTAAATGTCTACTTCTCATTCAAACCCTAACCCTAACCCTAGCTCGGGCACTTGTATTACTCTACTCCAATGAAAAACCTTGCCTTCACATCCTGTGTTCAAAAAGTTACCCAAATGTCTCCAAACTCGTCAGAAACATTGAATGCAATGCTTGAAAGCACCCTCATTGTATCTGCACTGAATCTGTTTTACAATTCCAGTATTTTTTTTTTCGGCACCTGCTGCCGGAATACAGCTTGAAGTAAGCATGATTTGTGTTATATCGGGGTCAGCATCACAATTCCCACTAAAGTTTGGCTAAAAGTATCATTTTATTTGGATTCCAATACAAAAAACGAAAGAGTTTAGCATGTAATAAGTGTTTTTGAAAAATTTTGCATTTTTAACCACTTTTGAGCGACAGCCGCGCGGCTTAGCAAAAATCGCAAATGTGGGCCAAAAGTCGTCGTCAAGGAAACATCCAAACAAGACTTTTCCTGCATTTCAACTGCCTCCAAAAGCACAGCAAAGGCATCAGTAAATGTCTACTTCTCATTCAAACCCTAACCCTAACCCTAGCTCGGGCACTTGTATTACTCTACTCCAATGAAAAACCTTGCCTTCACATCCTGTGTTCAAAAAGTTACCCAAATGTCTCCAAACTCGTCAGAAACATTGAATGCAATGCTTGAAAGCACCCTCATTGTATCTGCACTGAATCTGTTTTACAATTCCAGTATTTTTTTTTCGGCACCTGCTGCCGGAATACAGCTTGAAGTAAGCATGATTTGTGTTATATCGGGGTCAGCATCACAATTCCCACTAAAGTTTGGCTAAAAGTATCATTTTATTTGGATTCCAATATAAAAAACGAAAGAGTTTAGCATGTAGAAAGAGTGTTTGAAAAATTTTGCGTTTTTAACCACTTTTGAGCGACAGCCGCGCGGCTTAGCAAAAATCGCAAATGTGGGCCAAAAGTCGTCGTCAAGGAAACATCCAAACAAGACTTTTCCTGCATTTCAACTGCCTCCAAAAGCACAGCAAAGGCATCAGTAAATGTCTACTTCTCATTCAAACCCTAACCCTAACCCTAGCTCGGGCACTTGTATTACTCTACTCCAATGAAAAACCTTGCCTTCACATCCTGTGTTCAAAAAGTTACCCAAATGTCTCCAAACTCGTCAGAAACATTGAATGCAATGCTTGAAAGCACCCTCATTGTATCTGCACTGAATCTGTTTTACAATTCCAGTATTTTTTTTTTCGGCACCTGCTGCCAGAATACAGCTTGAAGTAAGCATGATTTGTGTTATATCGGGGTCAGCATCACAATTCCCACTAAAGTTTGGCTAAAAGTATCATTTTATTTGGATTCCAATATAAAAAACAAAAGAGTTTAGCATGTAGAAAGAGTGTTTGAAAAATTTTGCATTTTTAACCACTTTTGAGCGACAGCCGCGCGGCTTAGCAAAAATCGCAAATGTGGGCCAAAAGTCGTCGTCAAGGAAACATCCAAACAAGACTTTTCCTGCATTTCAACTGCCTCCAAAAGCACAGCAAAGGCATCAGTAAATGTCTACTTCTCATTCAAACCCTAACCCTAACCCTAGCTCGGGCACTTGTATTACTCTACTCCAATGAAAAACCTTGCCTTCACATCCTGTGTTCAAAAAGTTACCCAAATGTCTCCAAACTCGTCAGAAACATTGAATGCAATGCTTGAAAGCACCCTCATTGTATCTGCACTGAATCTGTTTTACAATTCCAGTATTTTTTTTTCGGCACCTGCTGCCGGAATACAGCTTGAAGTAAGCATGATTTGTGTTATATCGGGGTCAGCATCACAATTCCCACTAAAGTTTGGCTAAAAGTATCATTTTATTTGGATTCCAATATAAAAAACGAAAGAGTTTAGCATGTAGAAAGAGTGTTTGAAAAATTTTGCGTTTTTAACCACTTTTGAGCGACAGCCGCGCGGCTTAGCAAAAATCGCAAATGTGGGCCAAAAGTCGTCGTCAAGGAAACATCCAAACAAGACTTTTCCTGCATTTCAACTGCCTCCAAAAGCACAGCAAAGGCATCAGTAAATGTCTACTTCTCATTCAAACCCTAACCCTAACCCTAGCTTGGGCACTTGTATTACTGTACACCAATGAAAAACCTTGCCTTCACATCCTGTGTTCAAAAAGTTACCCAATTGTCTCCAAACTCGTCAGAAACATTGAATGCAATGCTTGAAAGCACCCTCATTGTATCTGCACTGAATCTGTTTTACAATTCCAGTATTTTTTTTTTCGGCACCTGCTGCCGGAATACAGCTTGAAGTAAGCATGATTTGTGTTATATCGGGGTCAGCATCACAATTCCCACTAAAGTTTGGCTAAAAGTATCATTTTATTTGGATTCCAATACAAAAAACGAAAGAGTTTAGCATGTAGAAAGTGTGTTTGAAAAATTTTGCATTTTTAACCACTTTTGAGCGACAGCCGCGCGGCTTAGCAAAAATCGCAAATGTGGGCCAAAAGTCGTCGTCAAGGAAACATCCAAACAAGACTTTTCCTGCATTTCAACTGCCTCCAAAAGCACAGCAAAGGCATCAGTAAATGTCTACTTCTCATTCAAACCCTAACCCTAACCCTAGCTCGGGCACTTGTATTACTCTACTCCAATGAAAAACTTTGCCTTCACATCCTGTGTTCAAAAAGTTACCCAAATGTCTCCAAACTCGTCAGAAACATTGAATGGAATGCTTGAAAGCACCCTCATTGTATCTGCACTGAATCTGTTTTACAATTCCAGTATTTTTTTTTTCGGCACCTGCTGCCGGAATGCAGCTTGAAGTAAGCATGATTTGTGTTATATCGGGGTCAGCATCACAATTCCCACTAAAGTTTGGCTAAAAGTATCATTTTATTTGGATTCCAATACAAAAAACGAAAGAGTTTAGCATGTAGAAAGAGTGTTTGAAAAATTTTGCATTTTTAACCACTTTTGAGCGACAGCCGCGCGGCTTAGCAAAAATCGCAAATGTGGGCCAAAAGTCGTCGTCAAGGAAACATCCAAACAAGACTTTTCCTGCATTTCAACTGCCTCCAAAAGCACAGCAAAGGCATCAGTAAATGTCTACTTCTCATTCAAACCCTAACCCTAACCCTAGCTCGGGCACTTGTATTACTCTACTCCAATAAAAAACCTTGCCTTCACATCCTGTGTTCAAAAAGTTACCCAAATGTCTCCAAACTCGTCAGAAACATTGAATGCAATGCTTGAAAGCACCCTCATTGTATCTGCACTGAATCTGTTTTACAATTCCAGTATTTTTTTTTTCGGCACCTGCTGCCAGAATACAGCTTGAAGTAAGCATGATTTGTGTTATATCGGGGTCAGCATCACAATTCCCACTAAAGTTTGGCTTAAAGTATCATTTTATTTGGATTCCAATACAAAAAACGAAAGAGTTTAGCATGTAGAAAGAGTGTTTGAAAAATTTTGCATTTTTAACCACTTTTGAGCGACAGCCGCGCGGCTTAGCAAAAATCGCAAATGTGGGCCAAAAGTCGTCGTCAAGGAAACATCCAAACAAGACTTTTCCTGCATTTCAACTGCCTCCAAAAGCACAGCAAAGGCATCAGTAAATGTCTACTTCTCATTCAAACCCTAACCCTAACCCTAGCTCGGGCACTTGTATTACTCTACTCCAATGAAAAACCTTGCTTTCACATCCTGTGTTCAAAAAGTTACCCAAATGTCTCCAAACTCGTCAGAAACATTGAATGCAATGCTTGAAAGCACCCTCATTGTATCTGCACTGAATCTGTTTTACAATTCCAGTATTTTTTTTTTCGGCACCTGCTGCCGGAATACAGCTTGAAGTAAGCATGATTTGTGTTATATCGGGGTCAGCATCACAATTCCCACTAAAGTTTGGCTAAAAGTATCATTTTATTTGGATTCCAATACAAAAAACGAAAGAGTTTAGCATGTAGAAAGAGTGTTTGAAAAATTTTGCATTTTTAACCACTTTTGAGCGACAGCCGCGCGGCTTAGCAAAAATCGCAAATGTGGGCCAAAAGTCGTCGTCAAGGAAACATCCAAACAAGACTTTTCCTGCATTTCAACTGCCTCCAAAAGCACAGCAAAGGCATCAGTAAATGTCTACTTCTCATTCAAACCCTAACCCTAACCCTAGCTCGGGCACTTGTATTACTCTACTCCAATGAAAAACCTTGCCTTCACATCCTGTGTTCAAAAAGTTACCCAAATGTCTCCAAACTCGTCAGAAACATTGAATGCAATGCTTGAAAGCACCCTCATTGTATCTGCACTGAATCTGTTTTACAATTCCAGTATTTTTTTTTTCGGCACCTGCTGCCAGAATACAGCTTGAAGTAAGCATGATTTGTGTTATATCGGGGTCAGCATCACAATTCCCACTAAAGTTTGGCTAAAAGTATCATTTTATTTGGATTCCAAAATAAAAAACGAAAGAGTTTAGCATGTAGAAAGAGTGTTTGAAAAATTTTGCATTTTTAACCACTTTTGAGCGACAGCCGCGCGGCTTAGCAAAAATCGCAAATGTGGGCCAAAAGTCGTCGTCAAGGAAACATCCAAACAAGACTTTTCCTGCATTTCAACTGCCTCCAAAAGCACAGCAAAGGCATCAGTAAATGTCTACTTCTCATTCAAACCCTAACCCTAACCCTAGCTCGGGCACTTGTATTACTCTACTCCAATGAAAAACCTTGCCTTCACATCCTGTGTTCAAAAAGTTACCCAAATGTCTCCAAACTCGTCAGAAACATTGAATGCAATGCTTGAAAGCACCCTCATTGTATCTGCACTGAATCTGTTTTACAATTCCAGTATTTTTTTTTCGGCACCTGCTGCCGGAATACAGCTTGAAGTAAGCATGATTTGTGTTATATCGGGGTCAGCATCACAATTCCCACTAAAGTTTGGCTAAAAGTATCATTTTATTTGGATTCCAATATAAAAAACGAAAGAGTTTAGAATGTAGAAAGAGTGTTTGAAAAATTTTGCATTTTTAACCACTTTTGAGCGACAGCCGCGCTGCTTAGCAAAAATCGCAAATGTGGGCCAAAAGTCGTCGTCAAGGAAACATCCAAACAAGACTTTTCCTGCATTTCAACTGCCTCCAAAAGCACAGCAAAGGCATCAGTAAATGTCTACTTCTCATTCAAACCCTAACCCTAACCCTAGCTCGGGCACTTGTATTACTCTACTCCAATGAAAAACCTTGCCTTCACATCCTGTGTTCAAAAAGTTACCCAAATGTCTCCAAACTCGTCAGAAACATTGAATGCAATGCTTGAAAGCACCCTCATTGTATCTGCACTGAATCTGTTTTACAATTCCAGTATTTTTTTTTTCGGCACCTGCTGCCAGAATACAGCTTGAAGTAAGCATGATTTGTGTTATATCGGGGTCAGCATCACAATTCCCACTAAAGTTTGGCTAAAAGTATCATTTTATTTGGATTCCAATACAAAAAACGAAAGAGTTTAGCATGTAGAAAGTGTGTTTGAAAAATTTTGCATTTTTAACCACTTTTGAGCGACAGCGCGCGGCTTAGCAAAAATCGCAAATGTGGGCCAAAAGTCGTCGTCAAGGAAACATCCAAACAAGACTTTTCCTGCATTTCAACTGCCTCCAAAAGCACAGCAAAGGCATCAGTAAATGTCTACTTCTCATTCAAACCCTAACCCTAACCCTAGCTCGGGCACTTGTATTACTCTACTCCAATAAAAAACCTTGCCTTCACATCCTGTGTTCAAAACGTTACCCAAATGTCTCCAAACTCGTCAGAAAAATTGAATGCAATGCTTGAAAGCACCCTCATTGTATCTGCACTGAATCTGTTTTACAATTCCAGTATTTTTTTTTTCGGCACCTGCTGCCAGAATACAGCTTGAAGTAAGCATGATTTGTGTTATATCGGGGTCAGCATCACAATTCCCACTAAAGTTTGGCTAAAAGTATCATTTTATTTGGATTCCAATACAAAAAACGAAAGAGTTTAGCATGTAGAAAGAGTGTTTGAAAAATTTTGCATTTTTAACCACTTTTGAGCGACAGCCGCGCGGCTTAGCAAAAATCGCAAATGTGGGCCAAAAGTCGTCGTCAAGGAAACATCCAAACAAGACTTTTCCTGCATTTCAACTGCCTCCAAAAGCACAGCAAAGGCATCAGTAAATGTCTACTTCTCATTCAAACCCTAACCCTAACCCTAGCTCGGGCACTTGTATTACTCTACTCCAATAAAAAACCTTGCCTTCACATCCTGTGTTCAAAACGTTACCCAAATGTCTCCAAACTCGTCAGAAAAATTGAATGCAATGCTTGAAAGCACCCTCATTGTATCTGCACTGAATCTGTTTTACAATTCCAGTATTTTTTTTTTCGGCACCTGCTGCCAGAATACAGCTTGAAGTAAGCATGATTTGTGTTATATCGGGGTCAGCATCACAATTCCCACTAAAGTTTGGCTAAAAGTATCATTTTATTTGGATTCCAATACAAAAAACGAAAGAGTTTAGCATGTAGAAAGAGTGTTTGAAAAATTTTGCATTTTTAACCACTTTTGAGCGACAGCCGCGCGGCTTAGCAAAAATCGCAAATGTGGGCCAAAAGTCGTCGTCAAGGAAACATCCAAACAAGACTTTTCCTGCATTTCAACTGCCTCCAAAAGCACAGCAAAGGCATCAGTAAATGTCTACTTCTCATTCAAACCCTAACCCTAACCCTAGCTTGGGCACTTGTATTACTGTACACCAATGAAAAACCTTGCCTTCACATCCTGTGTTCAAAAAGTTACCCAATTGTCTCCAAACTCGTCAGAAACATTGAATGCAATGCTTGAAAGCACCCTCATTGTATCTGCACTGAATCTGTTTTACAATTCCAGTATTTTTTTTTTCGGCACCTGCTGCCGGAATACAGCTTGAAGTAAGCATGATTTGTGTTATATCGGGGTCAGCATCACAATTCCCACTAAAGTTTGGCTAAAAGTATCATTTTATTTGGATTCCAATACAAAAAACGAAAGAGTTTAGCATGTAGAAAGTGTGTTTGAAAAATTTTGCATTTTTAACCACTTTTGAGCGACAGCCGCGCGGCTTAGCAAAAATCGCAAATGTGGGCCAAAAGTCGTCGTCAAGGAAACATCCAAACAAGACTTTTCCTGCATTTCAACTGCCTCCAAAAGCACAGCAAAGGCATCAGTAAATGTCTACTTCTCATTCAAACCCTAACCCTAACCCTAGCTCGGGCACTTGTATTACTCTACTCCAATGAAAAACCTTGCCTTCACATCCTGTGTTCAAAAAGTTACCCAAATGTCTCCAAACTCGTCAGAAACATTGAATGCAATGCTTGAAAGCACCCTCATTGTATCTGCACTGAATCTGTTTTACAATTCCAGTATTTTTTTTTTCGGCACCTGCTGCCAGAATACAGCTTGAAGTAAGCATGATTTGTGTTATATCGGGGTCAGCATCACAATTCCCACTAAAGTTTGGCTAAAAGTATCATTTTATTTGGATTCCAATACAAAAAACAAAAGAGTTTAGCATGTAGAAAGTGTGTTTGAAAAATTTTGCATTTTTAACCACTTTTGAGCGACAGCCGCGCGGCTTAGCAAAAATCGCAAATGTGGGCCAAAAGTCGTCGTCAAGGAAACATCCAAACAAGACTTTTCCTGCATTTCAACTGCCTCCAAAAGCACAGCAAAGGCATCAGTAAATGTCTACTTCTCATTCAAACCCTAACCCTAACCCTAGCTCGGGCACTTGTATTACTCTACTCCAATGAAAAACCTTGCCTTCACATCCTGTGTTCAAAAAGTTACCCAAATGTCTCCAAACTCGTCAGAAACATTGAATGCAATGCTTGAAAGCACCCTCATTGTATCTGCACTGAATCTGTTTTACAATTCCAGTATTTTTTTTTTCGGCACCTGCTGCCGGAATACAGCTTGAAGTAAGCATGATTTGTGTTATATCGGGGTCAGCATCACAATTCCCACTAAAGTTTGGCTAAAAGTATCATTTTATTTGGATTCCAATACAAAAAACGAAAGAGTTTAGCATGTAGAAAGTGTGTTTGAAAAATTTTGCATTTTTAAGCACTTTTGAGCGACAGCCGCGCGGCTTAGCAAAAATCGCAAATGTGGGCCAAAAGTCGTCGTCAAGGAAACATCCAAACAAGACTTTTCCTGCATTTCAACTGCCTCCAAAAGCACAGCAAAGGCATCAGTAAATGTCTACTTCTCATTCAAACCCTAACCCTAACCCTAGCTCGGGCACTTGTATTACTCTACTCCAATGAAAAACCTTGCCTTCACATCCTGTGTTCAAAAAGTTACCCAAATGTCTCCAAACTCGTCAGAAACATTAAATGCAATGCTTGAAAGCACCCTCATTGTATCTGCACTGAATCTGTTTTACAATTCCAGTATTTTTTTTTTCGGCACCTGCTGCCAGAATACAGCTTGAAGTAAGCATGATTTGTGTTATATCGGGGTCAGCATCACAATTCCCACTAAAGTTTGGCTAAAAGTATCATTTTATTTGGATTCCAATACAAAAAACGAAAGAGTTTAGCATGTAGAAAGAGTGTTTGAAAAATTTTGCATTTTTAACCACTTTTGAGCGACAGCCGCGCGGCTTAGCAAAAATCGCAAATGTGGGCCAAAAGTCGTCGTCAAGGAAACATCCAAACAAGACTTTTCCTGCATTTCAACTGCCTCCAAAAGCACAGCAAAGGCATCAGTAAATGTCTACTTCTCATTCAAACCCTAACCCTAACCCTAGCTCGGGCACTTGTATTACTCTACTCCAATGAAAAACCTTGCCTTCACATCCTGTGTTCAAAAAGTTACCCAAATGTCTCCAAACTCGTCAGAAACATTGAATGCAATGCTTGAAAGCACCCTCATTGTATCTGCACTGAATCTGTTTTACAATTCCAGTATTTTTTTTTTCGGCACCTGCTGCCAGAATACAGCTTGAAGTAAGCATGATTTGTGTTATATCGGGGTCAGCATCACAATTCCCACTAAAGTTTGGCTAAAAGTATCATTTTATTTGGATTCCAATACAAAAAACGAAAGAGTTTAGCATGTAGAAAGTGTGTTTGAAAAATTTTGCATTTTTAACCACTTTTGAGCGACAGCCGCGCGGCTTAGCAAAAATCGCAAATGTGGGCCAAAAGTCGTCGTCAAGGAAACATCCAAACAAGACTTTTCCTGCATTTCAACTGCCTCCAAAAGCACAGCAAAGGCATCAGTAAATGTCTACTTCTCATTCAAACCCTAACCCTAACCCTAGCTCGGGCACTTGTATTACTCTACTCCAATGAAAAACCTTGCCTTCACATCCTGTGTTCAAAAAGTTACCCAAATGTCTCCAAACTCGTCAGAAACATTGAATGCAATGCTTGAAAGCACCCTCATTGTATCTGCACTGAATCTGTTTTACAATTCCAGTATTTTTTTTTCGGCACCTGCTGCCGGAATACAGCTTGAAGTAAGCATGATTTGTGTTATATCGGGGTCAGCATCACAATTCCCACTAAAGTTTGGCTAAAAGTATCATTTTATTTGGATTCCAATATAAAAAACGAAAGAGTTTAGAATGTAGAAAGAGTGTTTGAAAAATTTTGCATTTTTAACCACTTTTGAGCGACAGCCGCGCTGCTTAGCAAAAATCGCAAATGTGGGCCAAAAGTCGTCGTCAAGGAAACATCCAAACAAGACTTTTCCTGCATTTCAACTGCCTCCAAAAGCACAGCAAAGGCATCAGTAAATGTCTACTTCTCATTCAAACCCTAACCCTAACCCTAGCTCGGGCACTTGTATTACTCTACTCCAATGAAAAACCTTGCCTTCACATCCTGTGTTCAAAAAGTTACCCAAATGTCTCCAAACTCGTCAGAAACATTGAATGCAATGCTTGAAAGCACCCTCATTGTATCTGCACTGAATCTGTTTTACAATTCCAGTATTTTTTTTTTCGGCACCTGCTGCCAGAATACAGCTTGAAGTAAGCATGATTTGTGTTATATCGGGGTCAGCATCACAATTCCCACTAAAGTTTGGCTAAAAGTATCATTTTATTTGGATTCCAATACAAAAAACGAAAGAGTTTAGCATGTAGAAAGTGTGTTTGAAAAATTTTGCATTTTTAACCACTTTTGAGCGACAGCGCGCGGCTTAGCAAAAATCGCAAATGTGGGCCAAAAGTCGTCGTCAAGGAAACATCCAAACAAGACTTTTCCTGCATTTCAACTGCCTCCAAAAGCACAGCAAAGGCATCAGTAAATGTCTACTTCTCATTCAAACCCTAACCCTAACCCTAGCTCGGGCACTTGTATTACTCTACTCCAATAAAAAACCTTGCCTTCACATCCTGTGTTCAAAACGTTACCCAAATGTCTCCAAACTCGTCAGAAAAATTGAATGCAATGCTTGAAAGCACCCTCATTGTATCTGCACTGAATCTGTTTTACAATTCCAGTATTTTTTTTTTCGGCACCTGCTGCCAGAATACAGCTTGAAGTAAGCATGATTTGTGTTATATCGGGGTCAGCATCACAATTCCCACTAAAGTTTGGCTAAAAGTATCATTTTATTTGGATTCCAATACAAAAAACGAAAGAGTTTAGCATGTAGAAAGAGTGTTTGAAAAATTTTGCATTTTTAACCACTTTTGAGCGACAGCCGCGCGGCTTAGCAAAAATCGCAAATGTGGGCCAAAAGTCGTCGTCAAGGAAACATCCAAACAAGACTTTTCCTGCATTTCAACTGCCTCCAAAAGCACAGCAAAGGCATCAGTAAATGTCTACTTCTCATTCAAACCCTAACCCTAACCCTAGCTCGGGCACTTGTATTACTCTACTCCAATAAAAAACCTTGCCTTCACATCCTGTGTTCAAAACGTTACCCAAATGTCTCCAAACTCGTCAGAAAAATTGAATGCAATGCTTGAAAGCACCCTCATTGTATCTGCACTGAATCTGTTTTACAATTCCAGTATTTTTTTTTTCGGCACCTGCTGCCAGAATACAGCTTGAAGTAAGCATGATTTGTGTTATATCGGGGTCAGCATCACAATTCCCACTAAAGTTTGGCTAAAAGTATCATTTTATTTGGATTCCAATACAAAAAACGAAAGAGTTTAGCATGTAGAAAGAGTGTTTGAAAAATTTTGCATTTTTAACCACTTTTGAGCGACAGCCGCGCGGCTTAGCAAAAATCGCAAATGTGGGCCAAAAGTCGTCGTCAAGGAAACATCCAAACAAGACTTTTCCTGCATTTCAACTGCCTCCAAAAGCACAGCAAAGGCATCAGTAAATGTCTACTTCTCATTCAAACCCTAACCCTAACCCTAGCTTGGGCACTTGTATTACTGTACACCAATGAAAAACCTTGCCTTCACATCCTGTGTTCAAAAAGTTACCCAATTGTCTCCAAACTCGTCAGAAACATTGAATGCAATGCTTGAAAGCACCCTCATTGTATCTGCACTGAATCTGTTTTACAATTCCAGTATTTTTTTTTTCGGCACCTGCTGCCAGAATACAGCTTGAAGTAAGCATGATTTGTGTTATATCGGGGTCAGCATCACAATTCCCACTAAAGTTTGGCTAAAAGTATCATTTTATTTGGATTCCAATACAAAAAACGAAAGAGTTTAGCATGTAGAAAGTGTGTTTGAAAAATTTTGCATTTTTAACCACTTTTGAGCGACAGCGCGCGGCTTAGCAAAAATCGCAAATGTGGGCCAAAAGTCGTCGTCAAGGAAACATCCAAACAAGACTTTTCCTGCATTTCAACTGCCTCCAAAAGCACAGCAAAGGCATCAGTAAATGTCTACTTCTCATTCAAACCCTAACCCTAACCCTAGCTCGGGCACTTGTATTACTCTACTCCAATAAAAAACCTTGCCTTCACATCCTGTGTTCAAAACGTTACCCAAATGTCTCCAAACTCGTCAGAAAAATTGAATGCAATGCTTGAAAGCACCCTCATTGTATCTGCACTGAATCTGTTTTACAATTCCAGTTTTTTTTTTTTTCGGCACCTGCTGCCAGAATACAGCTTGAAGTAAGCATGATTTGTGTTATATCGGGGTCAGCATCACAATTCCCACTAAAGTTTGGCTAAAAGTATCATTTTATTTGGATTCCAATACAAAAAACGAAAGAGTTTAGCATGTAGAAAGAGTGTTTGAAAAATTTTGCATTTTTAACCACTTTTGAGCGACAGCCGCGCGGCTTAGCAAAAATCGCAAATGTGGGCCAAAAGTCGTCGTCAAGGAAACATCCAAACAAGACTTTTCCTGCATTTCAACTGCCTCCAAAAGCACAGCAAAGGCATCAGTAAATGTCTACTTCTCATTCAAACCCTAACCCTAACCCTAGCTCGGGCACTTGTATTACTCTACTCCAATAAAAAACCTTGCCTTCACATCCTGTGTTCAAAACGTTACCCAAATGTCTCCAAACTCGTCAGAAAAATTGAATGCAATGCTTGAAAGCACCCTCATTGTATCTGCACTGAATCTGTTTTACAATTCCAGTATTTTTTTTTTCGGCACCTGCTGCCAGAATACAGCTTGAAGTAAGCATGATTTGTGTTATATCGGGGTCAGCATCACAATTCCCACTAAAGTTTGGCTAAAAGTATCATTTTATTTGGATTCCAATACAAAAAACGAAAGAGTTTAGCATGTAGAAAGAGTGTTTGAAAAATTTTGCATTTTTAACCACTTTTGAGCGACAGCCGCGCGGCTTAGCAAAAATCGCAAATGTGGGCCAAAAGTCGTCGTCAAGGAAACATCCAAACAAGACTTTTCCTGCATTTCAACTGCCTCCAAAAGCACAGCAAAGGCATCAGTAAATGTCTACTTCTCATTCAAACCCTAACCCTAACCCTAGCTCGGGCACTTGTATTACTCTACTCCAATAAAAAACCTTGCCTTCACATCCTGTGTTCAAAACGTTACCCAAATGTCTCCAAACTCGTCAGAAAAATTGAATGCAATGCTTGAAAGCACCCTCATTGTATCTGCACTGAATCTGTTTTACAATTCCAGTATTTTTTTTTTCGGCACCTGCTGCCAGAATACAGCTTGAAGTAAGCATGATTTGTGTTATATCGGGGTCAGCATCACAATTCCCACTAAAGTTTGGCTAAAAGTATCATTTTATTTGGATTCCAATACAAAAAACGAAAGAGTTTAGCATGTAGAAAGAGTGTTTGAAAAATTTTGCATTTTTAACCACTTTTGAGCGACAGCCGCGCGGCTTAGCAAAAATCGCAAATGTGGGCCAAAAGTCGTCGTCAAGGAAACATCCAAACAAGACTTTTCCTGCATTTCAACTGCCTCCAAAAGCACAGCAAAGGCATCAGTAAATGTCTACTTCTCATTCAAACCCTAACCCTAACCCTAGCTTGGGCACTTGTATTACTGTACACCAATGAAAAACCTTGCCTTCACATCCTGTGTTCAAAAAGTTACCCAATTGTCTCCAAACTCGTCAGAAACATTGAATGCAATGCTTGAAAGCACCCTCATTGTATCTGCACTGAATCTGTTTTACAATTCCAGTATTTTTTTTTTCGGCACCTGCTGCCGGAATACAGCTTGAAGTAAGCATGATTTGTGTTATATCGGGGTCAGCATCACAATTCCCACTAAAGTTTGGCTAAAAGTATCATTTTATTTGGATTCCAATACAAAAAACGAAAGAGTTTAGCATGTAGAAAGTGTGTTTGAAAAATTTTGCATTTTTAACCACTTTTGAGCGACAGCCGCGCGGCTTAGCAAAAATCGCAAATGTGGGCCAAAAGTCGTCGTCAAGGAAACATCCAAACAAGACTTTTCCTGCATTTCAACTGCCTCCAAAAGCACAGCAAAGGCATCAGTAAATGTCTACTTCTCATTCAAACCCTAACCCTAACCCTAGCTCGGGCACTTGTATTACTCTACTCCAATGAAAAACCTTGCCTTCACATCCTGTGTTCAAAAAGTTACCCAAATGTCTCCAAACTCGTCAGAAACATTGAATGCAATGCTTGAAAGCACCCTCATTGTATCTGCACTGAATCTGTTTTACAATTCCAGTATTTTTTTTTTCGGCACCTGCTGCCAGAATACAGCTTGAAGTAAGCATGATTTGTGTTATATCGGGGTCAGCATCACAATTCCCACTAAAGTTTGGCTAAAAGTATCATTTTATTTGGATTCCAATACAAAAAACAAAAGAGTTTAGCATGTAGAAAGTGTGTTTGAAAAATTTTGCATTTTTAACCACTTTTGAGCGACAGCCGCGCGGCTTAGCAAAAATCGCAAATGTGGGCCAAAAGTCGTCGTCAAGGAAACATCCAAACAAGACTTTTCCTGCATTTCAACTGCCTCCAAAAGCACAGCAAAGGCATCAGTAAATGTCTACTTCTCATTCAAACCCTAACCCTAACCCTAGCTCGGGCACTTGTATTACTCTACTCCAATGAAAAACCTTGCCTTCACATCCTGTGTTCAAAAAGTTACCCAAATGTCTCCAAACTCGTCAGAAACATTGAATGCAATGCTTGAAAGCACCCTCATTGTATCTGCACTGAATCTGTTTTACAATTCCAGTATTTTTTTTTTCGGCACCTGCTGCCGGAATACAGCTTGAAGTAAGCATGATTTGTGTTATATCGGGGTCAGCATCACAATTCCCACTAAAGTTTGGCTAAAAGTATCATTTTATTTGGATTCCAATACAAAAAACGAAAGAGTTTAGCATGTAGAAAGTGTGTTTGAAAAATTTTGCATTTTTAAGCACTTTTGAGCGACAGCCGCGCGGCTTAGCAAAAATCGCAAATGTGGGCCAAAAGTCGTCGTCAAGGAAACATCCAAACAAGACTTTTCCTGCATTTCAACTGCCTCCAAAAGCACAGCAAAGGCATCAGTAAATGTCTACTTCTCATTCAAACCCTAACCCTAACCCTAGCTCGGGCACTTGTATTACTCTACTCCAATGAAAAACCTTGCCTTCACATCCTGTGTTCAAAAAGTTACCCAAATGTCTCCAAACTCGTCAGAAACATTGAATGCAATGCTTGAAAGCACCCTCATTGTATCTGCACTGAATCTGTTTTACAATTCCAGTATTTTTTTTTCGGCACCTGCTGCCGGAATACAGCTTGAAGTAAGCATGATTTGTGTTATATCGGGGTCAGCATCACAATTCCCACTAAAGTTTGGCTAAAAGTATCATTTTATTTGGATTCCAATACAAAAAACGAAAGAGTTTAGCATGTAGAAAGTGTGTTTGAAAAATTTTGCATTTTTAACCACTTTTGAGCGACAGCGCGCGGCTTAGCAAAAATCGCAAATGTGGGCCAAAAGTCGTCGTCAAGGAAACATCCAAACAAGACTTTTCCTGCATTTCAACTGCCTCCAAAAGCACAGCAAAGGCATCAGTAAATGTCTACTTCTCATTCAAACCCTAACCCTAACCCTAGCTCGGGCACTTGTATTACTCTACTCCAATAAAAAACCTTGCCTTCACATCCTGTGTTCAAAACGTTACCCAAATGTCTCCAAACTCGTCAGAAAAATTGAATGCAATGCTTGAAAGCACCCTCATTGTATCTGCACTGAATCTGTTTTACAATTCCAGTATTTTTTTTTTCGGCACCTGCTGCCAGAATACAGCTTGAAGTAAGCATGATTTGTGTTATATCGGGGTCAGCATCACAATTCCCACTAAAGTTTGGCTAAAAGTATCATTTTATTTGGATTCCAATACAAAAAACGAAAGAGTTTAGCATGTAGAAAGAGTGTTTGAAAAATTTTGCATTTTTAACCACTTTTGAGCGACAGCCGCGCGGCTTAGCAAAAATCGCAAATGTGGGCCAAAAGTCGTCGTCAAGGAAACATCCAAACAAGACTTTTCCTGCATTTCAACTGCCTCCAAAAGCACAGCAAAGGCATCAGTAAATGTCTACTTCTCATTCAAACCCTAACCCTAACCCTAGCTCGGGCACTTGTATTACTCTACTCCAATAAAAAACCTTGCCTTCACATCCTGTGTTCAAAACGTTACCCAAATGTCTCCAAACTCGTCAGAAAAATTGAATGCAATGCTTGAAAGCACCCTCATTGTATCTGCACTGAATCTGTTTTACAATTCCAGTATTTTTTTTTTCGGCACCTGCTGCCAGAATACAGCTTGAAGTAAGCATGATTTGTGTTATATCGGGGTCAGCATCACAATTCCCACTAAAGTTTGGCTAAAAGTATCATTTTATTTGGATTCCAATACAAAAAACGAAAGAGTTTAGCATGTAGAAAGAGTGTTTGAAAAATTTTGCATTTTTAACCACTTTTGAGCGACAGCCGCGCGGCTTAGCAAAAATCGCAAATGTGGGCCAAAAGTCGTCGTCAAGGAAACATCCAAACAAGACTTTTCCTGCATTTCAACTGCCTCCAAAAGCACAGCAAAGGCATCAGTAAATGTCTACTTCTCATTCAAACCCTAACCCTAACCCTAGCTCCGGCACTTGTATTACTCTACTCCAGTGAAAAACATTGCCTTCACATCCTGTGTTCAAAAAGTTACCCAAATGTCTCCAAACTTGTCAGAAACATTGAATGCAATGCTTGAAAGCACCCTCATTGTATCTGCACTGAATCTGTTTTACAATTCCAGTATTTTTTTTTTCGGCACCTGCTGCCAGAATACAGCTTGAAGTAAGCATGATTTGTGTTATATCGGGGTCAGCATCACAATTCCCACTAAAGTTTGGCTAAAAGTATCATTTTATTTGGATTCCAATACAAAAAACGAAAGAGTTTAGCATGTAGAAAGAGTGTTTGAAAAATTTTGCATTTTTAACCACTTTTGAGCGACAGCCGCGCGGCTTAGCAAAAATCGCAAATGTGGGCCAAAAGTCGTCGTCAAGGAAACATCCAAACAAGACTTTTCCTGCATTTCAACTGCCTCCAAAAGCACAGCAAAGGCATCAGTAAATGTCTACTTCTCATTCAAACCCTAACCCTAACCCTAGCTCGGGCACTTGTATTACTCTACTCCAGTGAAAAACATTGCCTTCACATCCTGTGTTCAAAAAGTTACCCAATTGTCTCCAAACTCGTCAGAAACATTGAATGCAATGCTTGAAAGCACCCTCATTGTATCTGCACTGAATCTGTTTTACAATTCCAGTATTTTTTTTTTCGGCACCTGCTGCCGGAATACAGCTTGAAGTAAGCATGATTTGTGTTATATCGGGGTCAGCATCACAATTCCCACTAAAGTTTGGCTAAAAGTATCATTTTATTTGGATTCCAATACAAAAAACGAAAGAGTTTAGCATGTAGAAAGAGTGTTTGAAAAATTTTGCATTTTTAACCACTTTTGAGCGACAGCCGCGCGGCTTAGCAAAAATCGCAAATGTGGGCCAAAAGTCGTCGTCAAGGAAACATCCAAACAAGACTTTTCCTGCATTTCAACTGCCTCCAAAAGCACAGCAAAGGCATCAGTAAATGTCTACTTCTCATTCAAACCCTAACCCTAACCCTAGCTCCGGCACTTGTATTACTCTACTCCAGTGAAAAACATTGCCTTCACATCCTGTGTTCAAAAAGTTACCCAAATGTCTCCAAACTTGTCAGAAACATTGAATGCAATGCTTGAAAGCACCCTCATTGTATCTGCACTGAATCTGTTTTACAATTCCAGTATTTTTTTTTTCGGCACCTGCTGCCGGAATACAGCTTGAAGTAAGCATGATTTGTGTTATATCGGGGTCAGCATCACAATTCCCACTAAAGTTTGGCTAAAAGTATCATTTTATTTGGATTCCAATACAAAAAACTAAAGAGTTTAGCATGTAGAAAGAGTGTTTGAAAAAGTTTGCATTTTTAACCACTTTTGAGCGACAGCCGCGCGGCTTAGCAAAAATCGCAAATGTGGGCCAAAAGTCGTCGTCAAGGAAACATCCAAACAAGACTTTTCCTGCATTTCAACTGCCTCCAAAAGCACAGCAAAGGCATCAGTAAATGTCTACTTCTCATTCAAACCCTAACCATAACCCTAGCTCGGGCACTTGTATTACTCTACTCCAGTGAAAAACATTGCCTTCACATCCTGTGTTCAAAAAGTTACCCAAATGTCTCCAAACTCGTCAGAAACATTGAATGCAATGCTTGAAAGCACCCTCATTGTATCTGCACTGAATCTGTTTTACAATTCCAGTATTTTTTTTTTCGGCACCTGCTGCCAGAATACAGCTTGAAGTAAGCATGATTTGTGTTATATCGGGGTCAGCATCACAATTCCCACTAAAGTTTGGCTAAAAGTATCATTTTATTTGGATTCCAATACAAAAAACGAAAGAGTTTAGCATGTAGAAAGTGTGTTTGAAAAATTTTGCATTTTTAACCACTTTTGAGCGACAGCCGCGCGGCTTAGCAAAAATCGCAAATGTGGGCCAAAAGTCGTCGTCAAGGAAACATCCAAACAAGACTTTTCCTGCATTTCAACTGCCTCCAAAAGCACAGCAAAGGCATCAGTAAATGTCTACTTCTCATTCAAACCCTAACCCTAACCCTAGCTTGGGCACTTGTATTACTGTACACCAATGAAAAACCTTGCCTTCACATCCTGTGTTCAAGAAGTTACCCAATTGTCTCCAAACTCGTCAGAAACATTGAATGCAATGCTTGAAAGCACCCTCATTGTATCTGCACTGAATCTGTTTTACAATTCCAGTATTTTTTTTTTCGGCACCTGCTGCCGGAATACAGCTTGAAGTAAGCATGATTTGTGTTATATCGGGGTCAGCATCACAATTCCCACTAAAGTTTGGCTAAAAGTATCATTTTATTTGGATTCCAATACAAAAAACGAAAGAGTTTAGCATGTAGAAAGTGTGTTTGAAAAATTTTGCATTTTTAACCACTTTTGAGCGACAGCCGCGCGGCTTAGCAAAAATCGCAAATGTGGGCCAAAAGTCGTCGTCAAGGAAACATCCAAACAAGACTTTTCCTGCATTTCAACTGCCTCCAAAAACACAGCAAAGGCATCAGTAAATGTCTACTTCTCATTCAAACCCTAACCCTAACCCTAGCTCGGGCACTTGTATTACTCTACTCCAATGAAAAACCTTGCCTTCACATCCTGTGTTCAAAAAGTTACCCAAATGTCTCCAAACTCGTCAGAAACATTGAATGCAATGCTTGAAAGCACCCTCATTGTATCTGCACTGAATCTGTTTTACAATTCCAGTATTTTTTTTTTCGGCACCTGCTGCCGGAATACAGCTTGAAGTAAGCATGATTTGTGTTATATCGGGGTCAGCATCACAATTCCCACTAAAGTTTGGCTAAAAGTATCATTTTATTTGGATTCCAATACAAAAAACGAAAGAGTTTAGCATGTAGAAAGAGTGTTTGAAAAATTTTGCATTTTTAACCACTTTTGAGCGACAGCCGCGCGGCTTAGCAAAAATCGCAAATGTGGGCCAAAAGTCGTCGTCAAGGAAACATCCAAACAAGACTTTTCCTGCATTTCAACTGCCTCCAAAAGCACAGCAAAGGCATCAGTAAATGTCTACTTCTCATTCAAACCCTAACCCTAACCCTAGCTTGGGCACTTGTATTACTGTACACCAATGAAAAACCTTGCCTTCACATCCTGTGTTCAAAAAGTTACCCAATTGTCTCCAAACTCGTCAGAAACATTGAATGCAATGCTTGAAAGCACCCTCATTGTATCTGCACTGAATCTGTTTTACAATTCCAGTATTTTTTTTTTTCGGCACCTGCTGCCGGAATACAGCTTGAAGTAAGCATGATTTGTGTTATATCGGTGTCAGCATCACAATTCCCACTAAAGTTTGGCTAAAAGTATCATTTTATTTGGATTCCAATACAAAAAACGAAAGAGTTTAGCATGTAGAAAGTGTGTTTGAAAAATGTTGCATTTTTAACCACTTTTGAGCGACAGCCGCGCGGCTTAGCAAAAATCGCAAATGTGGGCCAAAAGTCGTCGTCAAGGAAACATCCAAACAAGACTTTTCCTGCATTTCAACTGCCTCCAAAAGCACAGCAAAGGCATCAGTAAATGTCTACTTCTCATTCAAACCCTAACCCTAACCCTAGCTCGGGCACTTGTATTACTGTACACCAATGAAAAACCTTGCCTTCACATCCTGTGTTCAAAAAGTTACCTAAATGTCTCCAAACTCGTCAGAAACATTGAATGCAATGCTTGAAAGCACCCTCATTGTATCTGCACTGAATCTGTTTTACAATTCCAGTATTTTTTTTTTCGGCACCTGCTGCCGATATACAGCTTGAAGTAAGCATGATTTGTGTTATATCGGGGTCAGCATCACAATTCCCACTAAAGTTTGGCTAAAAGTATCATTTTATTTGGATTCCAATACAAAAAACGAAAGAGTTTAGCATGTAAAAACTGTGTTAGAGAAATTTTGCATTTTTAACCACTTTTGAGCGACAGCCGCGCGGCTTAGCAAAAATCGCAAATGTGGGCCAAAAGTCGTCGTCAAGGAAACATCCAAACAAGACTTTTCCTGCATTTCAACTGCCTCCAAAAGCACAGCAAAGGCATCAGTAAATGTCTAGTTCTCATTCAAACCCTAACCCTAACCCTAGCTCGGGCACTTGTATTACTCTACTCCAGTGAAAAACATTGCCTTCACATCCTGTGTTCAAAAAGTTACCCAAATGTCTCCAAACTCGTCAGAAACATTGAATGCAATGCTTGAAAGCACCCTCATTGTATCTGCACTGAATCTGTTTTACAATTCCAGTATTTTTTTTTTCGGCACCTGCTGCCGGAATACAGCTTGAAGTAAGCATGATTTGTGTTATATCGGGGTCAGCATCACAATTCCCACTAAAGTTTGGCTAAAAGTATCATTTTATTTGGATTCCAATACAAAAAACGAAAGAGTTTAGCATGTAGAAAGAGTGTTTGAAAAATTTTGCATTTTTAACCACTTTTGAGCGACAGCCGCGCGGCTTAGCAAAAATCGCAAATGTGGGCCAAAAGTCGTCGTCAAGGAAACATCCAAACAAGACTTTTCCTGCATTTCAACTGCCTCCAAAAGCACAGCAAAGGCATCAGTAAATGTCTACTTCTCATTCAAACCCTAACCCTAACCCTAGCTCCGGCACTTGTATTACTCTACTCCAGTGAAAAACATTGCCTTCACATCCTGTGTTCAAAAAGTTACCCAAATGTCTCCAAACTCGTCAGAAACATTGAATGCAATGCTTGAAAGCACCCTCATTGTATCTGCACTGAATCTGTTTTACAATTCCAGTATTTTTTTTTTCGGCACCTGCTGCCAGAATACAGCTTGAAGTAAGCATGATTTGTGTTATATCGGGGTCAGCATCACAATTCCCACTAAAGTTTGGCTAAAAGTATCATTTTATTTGGATTCCAATACAAAAAACGAAAGAGTTTAGCATGTAGAAAGTGTGTTTGAAAAATTTTGCATTTTTAACCACTTTTGAGCGACAGCCGCGCGGCTTAGCAAAAATCGCAAATGTGGGCCAAAAGTCGTCGTCAAGGAAACATCCAAACAAGACTTTTCCTGCATTTCAACTGCCTCCAAAAGCACAGCAAAGGCATCAGTAAATGTCTACTTCTCATTCAAACCCTAACCCTAACCCTAGCTTGGGCACTTGTATTACTGTACACCAATGAAAAACCTTGCCTTCACATCCTGTGTTCAAAAAGTTACCCAATTGTCTCCAAACTCGTCAGAAACATTGAATGCAATGCTTGAAAGCACCCTCATTGTATCTGCACTGAATCTGTTTTACAATTCCAGTATTTTTTTTTTCGGCACCTGCTGCCGGAATACAGCTTGAAGTAAGCATGATTTGTGTTATATCGGGGTCAGCATCACAATTCCCACTAAAGTTTGGCTAAAAGTATCATTTTATTTGGATTCCAATACAAAAAACGAAAGAGTTTAGCATGTAGAAAGAGTGTTTGAAAAATTTTGCATTTTTAACCACTTTTGAGCGACAGCCGCGCGGCTTAGCAAAAATCGCAAATGTGGGCCAAAAGTCGTCGTCAAGGAAACATCCAAACAAGACTTTTCCTGCATTTCAACTGCCTCCAAAAGCACAGCAAAGGCATCAGTAAATGTCTACTTCTCATTCAAACCCTAACCCTAACCCTAGCTCGGGCACTTGTATTACTCTACTCCAATGAAAAACCTTGCCTTCACATCCTGTGTTCAAAAAGTTACCCAAATGTCTCCAAACTCGTCAGAAACATTGAATGCAATGCTTGAAAGCACCCTCATTGTATCTGCACTGAATCTGTTTTACAATTCCAGTATTTTTTTTTTCGGCACCTGCTGCCAGAATACAGCTTGAAGTAAGCATGATTTGTGTTATATCGGGGTCAGCATCACAATTCCCACTAAAGTTTGGCTAAAAGTATCATTTTATTTGGATTCCAATACAAAAAACGAAAGAGTTTAGCATGTAGAAAGTGTGTTTGAAAAATTTTGCATTTTTAACCACTTTTGAGCGACAGCCGCGCGGCTTAGCAAAAATCGCAAATGTGGGCCAAAAGTCGTCGTCAAGGAAACATCCAAACAAGACTTTTCCTGCATTTCAACTGCCTCCAAAAGCACAGCAAAGGCATCAGTAAATGTCTACTTCTCATTCAAACCCTAACCCTAACCCTAGCTTGGGCACTTGTATTACTGTACACCAATGAAAAACCTTGCCTTCACATCCTGTGTTCAAAAAGTTACCCAATTGTCTCCAAACTCGTCAGAAACATTGAATGCAATGCTTGAAAGCACCCTCATTGTATCTGCACTGAATCTGTTTTACAATTCCAGTATTTTTTTTTTCGGCACCTGCTGCCGGAATACAGCTTGAAGTAAGCATGATTTGTGTTATATCGGGGTCAGCATCACAATTCCCACTAAAGTTTGGCTAAAAGTATCATTTTATTTGGATTCCAATACAAAAAACGAAAGAGTTTAGCATGTAGAAATTGTGTTTGAAAAATTTTGCATTTTTAACCACTTTTGAGCGACAGCCGCGCGGCTTAGCAAAAATCGCAAATGTGGGCCAAAAGTCGTCGTCAAGGAAACATCCAAACAAGACTTTTCCTGCATTTCAACTGCCTCCAAAAACACAGCAAAGGCATCAGTAAATGTCTACTTCTCATTCAAACCCTAACCCTAACCCTAGCTCGGGCACTTGTATTACTCTACTCCAATGAAAAACCTTGCCTTCACATCCTGTGTTCAAAAAGTTACCCAAATGTCTCCAAACTCGTCAGAAACATTGAATGCAATGCTTGAAAGCACCCTCATTGTATCTGCACTGAATCTGTTTTACAATTCCAGTATTTTTTTTTTCGGCACCTGCTGCCGGAATACAGCTTGAAGTAAGCATGATTTGTGTTATATCGGGGTCAGCATCACAATTCCCACTAAAGTTTGGCTAAAAGTATCATTTTATTTGGATTCCAATACAAAAAACGAAAGAGTTTAGCATGTAGAAAGTGTCTTTGAAAAATTTTGCATTTTTAACCACTTTTGAGCGACAGCCGCGCGGCTTAGCAAAAATCGCAAATGTGGGCCAAAAGTCGTCGTCAAGGAAACATCCAAACAAAACGTTTCCTGCATTTCAACTGCCTCCAAAAGCAGAGCAAAGGCATCAGTAAATGTCTACTTCTCATTCAAACCCTAACCCTAACCCTAGCTCGGGCACTTGTATTACTCTACTCCAATGAAAAACCTTGCCTTCACATCCTGTGTTCAAAAAGTTACCCAAATGTCTCCAAACTCGTCAGAAACATTGAATGCAATGCTTGAAAGCACCCTCATTGTATCTGCACTGAATCTGTTTTACAATTCCAGTATTTTTTTTTTCGGCACCTGCTGCCAGAATACAGCTTGAAGTAAGCATGATTTGTGTTATATCGGGGTCAGCATCACAATTCCCACTAAAGTTTGGCTAAAAGTATCATTTTATTTGGATTCCAATACAAAAAACGAAAGAGTTTAGCATGTAGAAAGTGTGTTTGAAAAATTTTGCATTTTTAACCACTTTTGAGCGACAGCCGCGCGGCTTAGCAAAAATCGCAAATGTGGGCCAAAAGTCGTCGTCAAGGAAACATCCAAACAAGACTTTTCCTGCATTTCAACTGCCTCCAAAAGCACAGCAAAGGCATCAGTAAATGTCTACTTCTCATTCAAACCCTAACCCTAACCCTAGCTCGGGCACTTGTATTACTCTACTCCAGTGAAAAACATTGCCTTCACATCCTGTGTTCAAAAAGTTACCCAAATGTCTCCAAACTCGTCAGAAACATTGAATGCAATGCTTGAAAGCACCCTCATTGTATCTGCACTGAATCTGTTTTACAATTCCAGTATTTTTTTTTTCGGCACCTGCTGCCGGAATACAGCTTGAAGTAAGCATGATTTGTGTTATATCGGGGTCAGCATCACAATTCCCACTAAAGTTTGGCTAAAAGTATCATTTTATTTGGATTCCAATACAAAAAACGAAAGAGTTTAGCATGTAGAAAGAGTGTTTGAAAAATTTTGCATTTTTAACCACTATTGAGCGACAGCCGCGCGGCTTAGCAAAAATCGCAAATGTGGGCCAAAAGTCGTCGTCAAGGAAACATCCAAACAAGACTTTTCCTGCATTTCAACTGCCTCCAAAAGCACAGCAAAGGCATCAGTAAATGTCTACTTCTCATTCAAACCCTAACCCTAACCCTAGCTCGGGCACTTGTATTACTCTACTCCAATGAAAAACCTTGCCTTCACATCCTGTGTTCAAAAAGTTACCCAAATGTCTCCAAACTCGTCAGAAACATTGAATGCAATGCTTGAAAGCACCCTCATTGTATCTGCACTGAATCTGTTTTACAATTCCAGTATTTTTTTTTTCGGCACCTGCTGCCAGAATACAGCTTGAAGTAAGCATGATTTGTGTTATATCGGGGTCAGCATCACAATTCCCACTAAAGTTTGGCTAAAAGTATCATTTTATTTGGATTCCAATACAAAAAACGAAAGAGTTTAGCATGTAGAAAGTGTGTTTGAAAAATTTTGCATTTTTAACCACTTTTGAGCGACAGCCGCGCGGCTTAGCAAAAATCGCAAATGTGGGCCAAAAGTCGTCGTCAAGGAAACATCCAAACAAGACTTTTCCTGCATTTCAACTGCCTCCAAAAGCACAGCAAAGGCATCAGTAAATGTCTACTTCTCATTCAAACCCTAACCCTAACCCTAGCTCGGGCACTTGTATTACTCTACTCCAGTGAAAAACATTGCCTTCACATCCTGTGTTCAAAAAGTTACCCAAATGTCTCCAAACTCGTCAGAAACATTGAATGCAATGCTTGAAAGCACCCTCATTGTATCTGCACTGAATCTGTTTTACAATTCCAGTATTTTTTTTTTCGGCACCTGCTGCCGGAATACAGCTTGAAGTAAGCATGATTTGTGTTATATCGGGGTCAGCATCACAATTCCCACTAAAGTTTGGCTAAAAGTATCATTTTATTTGGATTCCAATACAAAAAACGAAAGAGTTTAGCATGTAGAAAGAGTGTTTGAAAAATTTTGCATTTTTAACCACTATTGAGCGACAGCCGCGCGGCTTAGCAAAAATCGCAAATGTGGGCCAAAAGTCGTCGTCAAGGAAACATCCAAACAAGACTTTTCCTGCATTTCAACTGCCTCCAAAAGCACAGCAAAGGCATCAGTAAATGTCTACTTCTCATTCAAACCCTAACCCTAACCCTAGCTCGGGCACTTGTATTACTCTACTCCAATGAAAAACCTTGCCTTCACATCCTGTGTTCAAAAAGTTACCCAAATGTCTCCAAACTCGTCAGAAACATTGAATGCAATGCTTGAAAGCACCCTCATTGTATCTGCACTGAATCTGTTTTACAATTCCAGTATTTTTTTTTTCGGCACCTGCTGCCAGAATACAGCTTGAAGTAAGCATGATTTGTGTTATATCGGGGTCAGCATCACAATTCCCACTAAAGTTTGGCTAAAAGTATCATTTTATTTGGATTCCAATACAAAAAACGAAAGAGTTTAGCATGTAGAAAGTGTGTTTGAAAAATTTTGCATTTTTAACCACTTTTGAGCGACAGCCGCGCGGCTTAGCAAAAATCGCAAATGTGGGCCAAAAGTCGTCGTCAAGGAAACATCCAAACAAGACTTTTCCTGCATTTCAACTGCCTCCAAAAGCACAGCAAAGGCATCAGTAAATGTCTACTTCTCATTCAAACCCTAACCCTAACCCTAGCTTGGGCACTTGTATTACTGTACACCAATGAAAAACCTTGCCTTCACATCCTGTGTTCAAAAAGTTACCCAATTGTCTCCAAACTCGTCAGAAACATTGAATGCAATGCTTGAAAGCACCCTCATTGTATCTGCACTGAATCTGTTTTACAATTCCAGTATTTTTTTTTTCGGCACCTGCTGCCGGAATACAGCTTGAAGTAAGCATGATTTGTGTTATATCGGGGTCAGCATCACAATTCCCACTAAAGTTTGGCTAAAAGTATCATTTTATTTGGATTCCAATACAAAAAACGAAAGAGTTTAGCATGTAGAAAGAGTGTTTGAAAAATTTTGCATTTTTAACCACTATTGAGCGACAGCCGCGCGGCTTAGCAAAAATCGCAAATGTGGGCCAAAAGTCGTCGTCAAGGAAACATCCAAACAAGACTTTTCCTGCATTTCAACTGCCTCCAAAAGCACAGCAAAGGCATCAGTAAATGTCTACTTCTCATTCAAACCCTAACCCTAACCCTAGCTTGGGCACTTGTATTACTGTACACCAATGAAAAACCTTGCCTTCACATCCTGTGTTCAAAAAGTTCCCAAATGTCTCCAAACTCGTCAGAAACATTGAATGCAATGCTTGAAAGCACCCTCATTGTATCTGCACTGAATCTGTTTTACAATTCCAGTATTTTTTTTTTCGGCACCTGCTGCCGGAATACAGCTTGAAGTAAGCATGATTTGTGTTATATCGGGGTCAGCATCACAATTCCCACTAAAGTTTGGCTAAAAGTATCATTTTATTTGGATTCCAATACAAAAAACGAAAGAGTTTAGCATGTAGAAAGTGTGTATGAAAAATTTTGCATTTTTAACCACTTTTGAGCGACAGCCGCGCGGCTTAGCAAAAATCGCAAATGTGGGCCAAAAGTCGTCGTCAAGGAAACATCCAAACAAGACTTTTCCTGCATTTCAACTGCCTCCAAAAGCACAGCAAAGGCATCAGTAAATGTCTACTTCTCATTCAAACCCTAACCCTAACCCTAGCTCGGGCACTTGTATTACTCTACTCCAATGAAAAACCTTGCCTTCACATCCTGTGTTCAAAAAGTTACCCAAATGTCTCCAAACTCGTCAGAAACATTGAATGCAATGCTTGAAAGCACCCTCATTGTATCTGCACTGAATCTGTTTTACAATTCCAGTATTTTTTTTTTCGGCACCTGCTGCCAGAATACAGCTTGAAGTAAGCATGATTTGTGTAATATCGGGGTCAGCATCACAATTCCCACTAAAGTTTGGCTAAAAGTATCATTTTATTTGGATTCCAATACAAAAAACGAAAGAGTTTAGCATGTAAAAACTGTGTTTGAAAAATTTTGCATTTTTAACCACTTTTGAGCGACAGCCGCGTGGCTTAGCAAAAATCGCAAATGTGGGCCAAAAGTCGTCGTCAAGGAAACATCCAAACAAGACTTTTCCTGCATTTCAACTGCCTCCAAAAGCACAGCAAAGGCATCAGTAAATGTCTACTTCTCATTCAAACCCTAACCCTAACCCTAGCTCGGGCACTTGTATTACTCTACTCCAGTGAAAAACATTGCCTTCACATCCTGTGTTCAAAAAGTTACCCAAATGTCTCCAAACTCGTCAGAAACATTGAATGCAATGCTTGAAAGCACCCTCATTGTATCTGCACTGAATCTGTTTTACAATTCCAGTATTTTTTTTTTCGGCACCTGCTGCCAGAATACAGCTTGAAGTAAGCATGATTTGTGTTATATCGGGGTCAGCATCACAATTCCCACTAAAGTTTGGCTAAAAGTATCATTTTATTTGGATTCCAATACAAAAAACGAAAGAGTTTAGCATGTAGAAAGAGTGTTTGAAAAATTTTGCATTTTTAACCACTTTTGAGCGACAGCCGCGCGGCTTAGCAAAAATCGCAAATGTGGGCCAAAAGTCGTCGTCAAGGAAACATCCAAACAAGACTTTTCCTGCATTTCAACTGCCTCCAAAAGCACAGCAAAGGCATCAGTAAATGTCTATTTCTCATTCAAACCCTAACCCTAACCCTAGCTTGGGCACTTGTATTACTGTACACCAATGAAAAACCTTGCCTTCACATCCTGTGTTCAAAAAGTTACCCAAATGTCTCCAAACTCGTCAGAAACATTGAATGCAATGCTTGAAAGCACCCTCATTGTATCTGCACTGAATCTGTTTTACAATTCCAGTATTTTTTTTTTCGGCACCTGCTGCCGGAATACAGCTTGAAGTAAGCATGATTTGTGTTATATCGGGGTCAGCATCACAATTCCCACTAAAGTTTGGCTAAAAGTATCATTTTATTTGGATTCCAATACAAAAAACGAAAGAGTTTAGCATGTAGAAAGTGTGTTTGAAAAATTTTGCATTTTTAACCACTTTTGAGCGACAGCCGCGCGGCTTAGCAAAAATCGCAAATGTGGGCCAAAAGTCGTCGTCAAGGAAACATCCAAACAAAACGTTTCCTGCATTTCAACTGCCTCCAAAAGCAAAGCAAAGGCATCAGTAAATGTCTACTTCTCATTCAAACCCTAACCCTAACCCTAGCTCGGGCACTTGTATTACTCTACTCCAATGAAAAACCTTGCCTTCACATCCTGTGTTCAAAAAGTTACCCAAATGTCTCCAAACTCGTCAGAAACATTGAATGCAATGCTTGAAAGCACCCTCATTGTATCTGCACTGAATCTGTTTTACAATTCCAGTATTTTTTTTTTCGGCACCTGCTGCCAGAATACAGCTTGAAGTAAGCATGATTTGTGTTATATCGGGGTCAGCATCACAATTCCCACTAAAGTTTGGCTAAAAGTATCATTTTATTTGGATTCCAATACAAAAAACGAAAGAGTTTAGCATGTAGAAAGTGTGTTTGAAAAATTTTGCATTTTTAACCACTTTTGAGCGACAGCCGCGCGGCTTAGCAAAAATCGCAAATGTGGGCCAAAAGTCGTCGTCAAGGAAACATCCAAACAAAACGTTTCCTGCATTTCAACTGCCTCCAAAAGCACAGCAAAGGCATCAGTAAATGTCTACTTCTCATTCAAACCCTAACCCTAACCCTAGCTCGGGCACTTGTATTACTCTACTCCAATAAAAAACCTTGCCTTCACATCCTGTGTTCAAAACGTTACCCAAATGTCTCCAAACTCGTCAGAAACATTGAATGCAATGCTTGAAAGCACCCTCATTGTATCTGCACTGAATCTGTTTTACAATTCCAGTATTTTTTTTTTCGGCACCTGCTGCCAGAATACAGCTTGAAGTAAGCATGATTTGTGTTATATCGGGGTCAGCATCACAATTCCCACTAAAGTTTGGCTAAAAGTATCATTTTATTTGGATTCCAATACAAAAAACGAAAGAGTTTAGCATGTAGAAAGAGTGTTTGAAAAATTTTGCATTTTTAACCACTTTTGAGCGACAGCCGCGCGGCTTAGCAAAAATCGCAAATGTGGGCCAAAAGTCGTCGTCAAGGAAACATCCAAACAAGACTTTTCCTGCATTTCAACTGCCTCCAAAAGCACAGCAAAGGCATCAGTAAATGTCTACTTCTCATTCAAACCCTAACCCTAACCCTAGCTTGGGCACTTGTATTACTGTACACCAATGAAAAACCTTGCCTTCACATCCTGTGTTCAAAAAGTTACCCAAATGTCTCCAAACTCGTCAGAAACATTGAATGCAATGCTTGAAAGCACCCTCATTGTATCTGCACTGAATCTGTTTTACAATTCCAGTATTTATTTTTTCGGCACCTGCTGCCGGAATACAGCTTGAAGTAAGCATGATTTGTGTTATATCGGGGTCAGCATCACAATTCCCACTAAAGTTTGGCTAAAAGTATCATTTTATTTGGATTCCAATACAAAAAACGAAAGAGTTTAGCATGTAGAAAGTGTGTTTGAAAAATTTTGCATTTTTAACCACTTTTGAGCGACAGCCGCGCGGCTTAGCAAAAATCGCAAATGTGGGCCAAAAGTCGTCGTCAAGGAAACATCCAAACAAGACATTTCCTGCATTTCAACTGCCTCCAAAAGCACAGCAAAGGCATCAGTAAATGTCTACTTCTCATTCAAACCCTAACCCTAACCCTAGCTCGGGCACTTGTATTACTCTACTCCAATGAAAAACCTTGCCTTCACATCCTGTGTTCAAAAAGTTACCCAAATGTCTCCAAACTCGTCAGAAACATTGAATGCAATGCTTGAAAGCACCCTCATTGTATCTGCACTGAATCTGTTTTACAATTCCAGTATTTTTTTTTTCGGCACCTGCTGCCGGAATACAGCTTGAAGTAAGCATGATTTGTGTTATATCGGGGTCAGCATCACAATTCCCACTAAAGTTTGGCTAAAAGTATCATTTTATTTGGATTCCAATACAAAAAACGAAAGAGTTTAGCATGTAGAAAGAGTGTTTGAAAAATTTTGCATTTTTAACCACTTTTGAGCGACAGCCGCGCGGCTTAGCAAAAATCGCAAATGTGGGCCAAAAGTCGTCGTCAAGGAAACATCCAAACAAGACTTTTCCTGCATTTCAACTGCCTCCAAAAGCACAGCAAAGGCATCAGTAAATGTCTACTTCTCATTCAAACCCTAACCCTAACCCTAGCTCGGGCACTTGTATTACTCTACTCCAATTAAAAACCTTGCCTTCACATCCTGTGTTCAAAAAGTTACCCAAATGTCTCCAAACTCGTCAGAAACATTGAATGCAATGCTTTAAAGCACCCTCATTGTATCTGCACTGAATCTGTTTTACAATTCCAGTATTTTTTTTTTCGGCACCTGCTGCCAGAATACAGCTTGAAGTAAGCATGATTTGTGTTATATCGGGGTCAGCATCACAATTCCCACTAAAGTTTGGCTAAAAGTATCATTTTATTTGGATTCCAATACAAAAAACGAAAGAGTTTAGCATGTAGAAAGTGTGTTTGAAAAATTTTGCATTTTTAACCACTTTTGAGCGACAGCCGCGCGGCTTAGCAAAAATCGCAAATGTGGGCCAAAAGTCGTCGTCAAGGAAACATCCAAACAAAACGTTTCCTGCATTTCAACTGCCTCCAAAAGCACAGCAAAGGCATCAGTAAATGTCTACTTCTCATTCAAACCCTAACCCTAACCCTAGCTCGGGCACTTGTATTACTCTACTCCATTAAAAAACCTTGCCTTCACATCCTGTGTTCAAAACGTTACCCAAATGTCTCCAAACTCGTCAGAAACATTGAATGCAATGCATGAAAGCACCCTCATTGTATCTGCACTGAATCTGTTTTACAATTCCAGTATTTTTTTTTTCGGCACCTGCTGCCAGAATACAGCTTGAAGTAAGCATGATTTGTGTTATATCGGGGTCAGCATCACAATTCCCACTAAAGTTTGGCTAAAAGTATCATTTTATTTGGATTCCAATACAAAAAACGAAAGAGTTTAGCATGTAGAAAGAGTGTTTGAAAAATTTTGCATTTTTAACAACTTTTGAGCGACAGCCACGCGGCTTAGCAAAAATCGCAAATGTGGGCCAAAAGTCGTCGTCAAGGAAACATCCAAACAAGACTTTTCCTGCATTTCAACTGCCTCCAAAAGCACAGCAAAGGCATCAGTAAATGTCTACTTCTCATTCAAACCCTAACCCTAACCCTAGCTTGGGCACTTGTATTACTGTACACCAATGAAAAACCTTGCCTTCACATCCTGTGTTCAAAAAGTTACCCAAATGTCTCCAAACTCGTCAGAAACATTGAATGCAATGCTTGAAAGCACCCTCATTGTATCTGCACTGAATCTGTTTTACAATTCCAGTATTTTTTTTTTCGGCACCTGCTGCCGGAATACAGCTTGAAGTAAGCATGATTTGTGTTATATCGGGGTCAGCATCACAATTCCCACTAAAGTTTGGCTAAAAGTATCATTTTATTTGGATTCCAATACAAAAAACGAAAGAGTTTAGCATGTAGAAAGTGTGTTTGAAAAATTTTGCATTTTTAACCACTTTTGAGCGACAGCCGCGCGGCTTAGCAAAAATCGCAAATGTGGGCCAAAAGTCGTCGTCAAGGAAACATCCAAACAAAACGTTTCCTGCATTTCAACTGCCTCCAAAAGCACAGCAAAGGCATCAGTAAATGTCTACTTCTCATTCAAACCCTAACCCTAACCCTAGCTCGGGCACTTGTATTACTCTACTCCAATGAAAAACCTTGCCTTCACATCCTGTGTTCAAAAAGTTACCCAAATGTCTCCAAACTCGTCAGAAACATTGAATGCAATGCTTGAAAGCACCCTCATTGTATCTGCACTGAATCTGTTTTACAATTCCAGTATTTTTTTTTTCGGCACCTGCTGCCGGAATACAGCTTGAAGTAAGCATGATTTGTGTTATATCGGGGTCAGCATCACAATTCCCACTAAAGTTTGGCTAAAAGTATCATTTTATTTGGATTCCAATACAAAAAACGAAAGAGTTTAGCATGTAGAAAGTGTGTTTGAAAAATTTTGCATTTTTAACCACTTTTGAGCGACAGCCGCGCGGCTTAGCAAAAATCGCAAATGTGGGCCAAAAGTCGTCGTCAAGGAAACATCCAAACAAGACTTTTCCTGCATTTCAACTGCCTCCAAAAGCACAGCAAAGGCATCAGTAAATGTCTACTTCTCATTCAAACCCTAACCCTAACCCTAGCTCGGGCACTTGTATTACTCTACTCCAATGAAAAACCTTGCCTTCACATCCTGTGTTCAAAAAGTTACCCAAATGTCTCCAAACTCGTCAGAAACATTGAATGCAATGCTTGAAAGCACCCTCATTGTATCTGCACTGAATCTGTTTTACAATTCCAGTATTTTTTTTTTCGGCACCTGCTGCCGGAATACAGCTTGAAGTAAGCATGATTTGTGTTATATCGGGGTCAGCATCACAATTCCCACTAAAGTTTGGCTAAAAGTATCATTTTATTTGGATTCCAATACAAAAAACGAAAGAGTTTAGCATGTAGAAAGTGTGTTTGAAAAATTTTGCATTTTTAACCACTTTTGAGCGACAGCCGCGCGGCTTAGCAAAAATCGCAAATGTGGGCCAAAAGTCGTCGTCAAGGAAACATCCAAACAAGACTTTTCCTGCATTTCAACTGCCTCCAAAAGCACAGCAAAGGCATCAGTAAATGTCTACTTCTCATTCAAACCCTAACCCTAACCCTAGCTCGGGCACTTGTATTACTCTACTCCAATGAAAAACCTTGCCTTCACATCCTGTGTTCAAAAAGTTACCCAAATGTCTCCAAACTCGTCAGAAACATTGAATGCAATGCATGAAAGCACCCTCATTGTATCTGCACTGAATCTGTTTTACAATTCCAGTATTTTTTTTTTCGGCACCTGCTGCCAGAATACAGCTTGAAGTAAGCATGATTTGTGTTATATCGGGGTCAGCATCACAATTCCCACTAAAGTTTGGCTAAAAGTATCATTTTATTTGGATTCCAATACAAAAAACGAAAGAGTTTAGCATGTAGAAAGAGTGTTTGAAAAATGTTGCATTTTTAACCACTTTTGAGCGACAGCCGCGCGGCTTAGCAAAAATCGCAAATGTGGGCCAAAAGTCGTCGTCAAGGAAACATCCAAACAAGACTTTTCCTGCATTTCAACTGCCTCCAAAAGCACAGCAAAGGCATCAGTAAATGTCTACTTCTCATTCAAACCCTAACCCTAACCCTAGCTCGGGCACTTGTATTACTCTACTCCAATGAAAAACCTTGCCTTCACATCCTGTGTTCAAAAAGTTACCCAAATGTCTCCAAACTCGTCAGAAACATTGAATGCAATGCTTGAAAGCACCCTCATTGTATCTGCACTGAATCTGTTTTACAATTCCAGTATTTTTTTTTTCGGCACCTGCTGCCGGAATACAGCTTGAAGTAAGCATGATTTGTGTTATATCGGGGTCAGCATCACAATTCCCACTAAAGTTTGGCTAAAAGTATCATTTTATTTGGATTCCAATACAAAAAACGAAAGAGTTTAGCATGTAGAAAGTGTGTTTGAAAAATTTTGCATTTTTAACCACTTATGAGCGACAGCCGCGCGGCTTAGCAAAAATCGCAAATGTGGGCCAAAAGTCGTCGTCAAGGAAACATCCAAACAAGACTTTTCCTGCATTTCAACTGCCTCCAAAAGCACAGCAAAGGCATCAGTAAATGTCTACTTCTCATTCAAACCCTAACCCTAACCCTAGCTCGGGCACTTGTATTACTCTACTCCAATGAAAAACCTTGCCTTCACATCCTGTGTTCAAAAAGTTACCAAAATGTCTCCAAACTCGTCAGAAACATTGAATGCAATGCTTGAAAGCACCCTCATTGTATCTGCACTGAATCTGTTTTACAATTCCAGTATTTTTTTTTTCGGCACCTGCTGCCGGAATACAGCTTGAAGTAAGCATGATTTGTGTTATATCGGGGTCAGCATCACAATTCCCACTAAAGTTTGGCTAAAAGTATCATTTTATTTGGATTCCAATACAAAAAACGAAAGAGTTTAGCATGTAGAAAGTGTGTTTGAAAAATTTTGCATTTTTAACCACTTTTGAGCGACAGCCGCGCGGCTTAGCAAAAATCGCAAATGTGGGCCAAAAGTCGTCGTCAAGGAAACATCCAAACAAGACTTTTCCTGCATTTCAACTGCCTCCAAAAGCACAGCAAAGGCATCAGTAAATGTCTACTTCTCATTCAAACCCTAACCCTAACCCTAGCTCGGGCACTTGTATTACTCTACTCCAATGAAAAACCTTGCCTTCACATCCTGTGTTCAAAAAGTTACCCAAATGTCTCCAAACTCGTCAGAAACATTGAATGCAATGCATGAAAGCACCCTCATTGTATCTGCACTGAATCTGTTTTACAATTCCAGTATTTTTTTTTTCGGCACCTGCTGCCAGAATACAGCTTGAAGTAAGCATGATTTGTGTTATATCGGGGTCAGCATCACAATTCCCACTAAAGTTTGGCTAAAAGTATCATTTTATTTGGATTCCAATACAAAAAACGAAAGAGTTTAGCATGTAGAAAGAGTGTGTGAAAAATGTTGCATTTTTAACCAATTTTGAGCGACAGCCGCACGGCTTAGCAAAAATCGCAAATGTGGGCCAAAAGTCGTCGTCAAGGAAACATCCAAACAAGACTTTTCCTGCATTTCAACTGCCTCCAAAAGCACAGCAAAGGCATCAGTAAATGTCTACTTCTCATTCAAACCCTAACCCTAACCCTAGCTCGGGCACTTGTATTACTCTACTCCAATGAAAAACCTTGCCTTCACATCCTGTGTTCAAAAAGTTACCCAAATGTGTCCAAACTCTTCAGAAACATTTAATGCAATGCTTGAAAGCACCTTCATTGTATCTGCACTGAATCTGTTTTACAATTCCAGTATTTTTTTTTTCGGCACCTGCTGCCGGAATACAGCCTGAAGTAAGCATGATTTGTGTTATATCGGGGTCAGCATCACAATTCCCACTAAAGTTTGGCTAAAAGTATCATTTTATTTTGATTCCAATGCAAAAAACGAAAGAGTTTAGCATGTAGAAAGTGTGTTTGAAAAATTTTGCATTTTTAACCACTTTTGAGCGACAGCCGCGCGGCTTAGCAAAAATCGCAAATGTGGGCCAAAAGTCGTCGTCAAGGAAACATCCAAACAAGACTTTTCCTGCATTTCAACTGCCTCCAAAAGCACAGCAAAGGCATCAGTAAATGTCTACTTCTCATTCAAACCCTAACCCTAACCCTAGCTCGGGCACTTGTATTACTCTACTCCAATGAAAAACCTTGCCTTCACATCCTGTGTTCAAAAAGTTACCCAAATGTCTCCAAACTCGTCAGAAACATTGAATGCAATGCATGAAAGCACCCTCATTGTATCTGCACTGAATCTGTTTTACAATTCCAGTATTTTTTTTTTCGGCACCTGCTGCCAGAATACAGCTTGAAGTAAGCATGATTTGTGTTATATCGGGGTCAGCATCACAATTCCCACTAAAGTTTGGCTAAAAGTATCATTTTATTTGGATTCCAATACAAAAAACGAAAGAGTTTAGCATGTAGAAAGAGTGTTTGAAAAATGTTGCATTTTTAACCACTTTTGAGCGACAGCCGCACGGCTTAGCAAAAATCGCAAATGTGGGCCAAAAGTCGTCGTCAAGGAAACATCCAAACAAGACTTTTCCTGCATTTCAACTGCCTCCAAAAGCACAGCAAAGGCATCAGTAAATGTCTACTTCTCATTCAAACCCTAACCCTAACCCTAGCTTGGGCACATGTATTACTGTACACCAATGAAAAACCTTGCCTTTACATCCTGTGTTCAAAAAGTTACCCAAATGTCTCCAAACTCGTCAGAAACATTGAATGCAATGCTTGAAAGCACCCTCATTGTATCTGCACTGAATCTGTTTTACAATTCCAGTATTTTTTTTTTCGGCACCTGCTGCCGGAATACAGCTTGAAGTAAGCATGATTTGTGTTATATCGGGGTCAGCATCACAATTCCCACTAAAGTTTGGCTAAAAGTATCATTTTATTTGGATTCCAATACAAAAAACGAAAGAGTTTAGCATGTAGAAAGTGTGTTTGAAAAATTTTGCATTTTTAACCACTTTTGAGCGACAGCCGCGCGGCTTAGCAAAAATCGCAAATGTGAGCCAAAAGTCGTCGTCAAGGAAACATCCAAACAAGACTTTTCCTGCATTTCAACTGCCTCCAAAAGCACAGCAAAGGCATCAGTAAATGTCTACTTCTCATTCAAACCCTAACCCTAACCCTAGCTCGGGCACTTGTATTACTCTACTCCAATGAAAAACCTTGCCTTCACATCCTGTGTTCAAAAAGTTACCCAAATGTCTCCAAACTCGTCAGAAACATTGAATGCAATGCATGAAAGCACCCTCATTGTATCTGCACTGAATCTGTTTTACAATTCCAGTAATTTTTTTTTCGGCACCTGCTGCCAGAATACAGCTTGAAGTAAGCATGATTTGTGTTATATCGGGGTCAGCATCACAATTCCCACTAAAGTTTGGCTAAAAGTATCATTTTATTTGGATTCCAATACAAAAAACGAAAGAGTTTAGCATGTAGAAAGAGTGTGTGAAAAATGTTGCATTTTTAACCAATTTTGAGCGACAGCCGCACGGCTTAGCAAAAATCGCAAATGTGGGCCAAAAGTCGTCGTCAAGGAAATATCCAAACAAGACTTTTCCTGCATTTCAACTGCCTCCAAAAGCACAGCAAAGGCATCAGTAAATGTCTACTTCTCATTCAAACCCTAACCCTAACCCTAGCTCGGGCACTTGTATTACTCTACTCCAATGAAAAACCTTGCCTTCACATCCTGTGTTCAAAAAGTTACCCAAATGTCTCCAAACTCGTCAGAAACATTGAATGCAATGCTTGAAAGCACCCTCATTGTATCTGCACTGAATCTGTTTTACAATTCCAGTATTTTTTTTTTCGGCACCTGCTGCCGGAATACAGCTTGAAGTAAGCATGATTTGTGTTATATCGGGGTCAGCATCACAATTCCCACTAAAGTTTGGCTAAAAGTATCATTTTATTTGGATTCCAATACAAAAAACGAAAGAGTTTAGCATGTAGAAAGTGTGTTTGAAAAATTTTGCATTTTTAACCACTTTTGAGCGACAGCCGCGCGGCTTAGCAAAAATCGCAAATGCGGGCCAAAAGTCGTCGTCAAGGAAACATCCAAACAAGACTTTTCCTGCATTTCAACTGCCTCCAAAAGCACAGCAAAGGCATCAGTAAATGTCTACTTCTCATTCAAACCCTAACCCTAACCCTAGCTCGGGCACTTGTATTACTCTACTCCAATGAAAAACCTTGCCTTCACATCCTGTGTTCAAAAAGTTACCCAAATGTCTCCAAACTCGTCAGAAACATTGAATGCAATGCATGAAAGCACCCTCATTGTATCTGCACTGAATCTGTTTTACAATTCCAGTATTTTTTTTTTCGGCACCTGCTGCCAGAATACAGCTTGAAGTAAGCATGATTTGTGTTATATCGGGGTCAGCATCACAATTCCCACTAAAGTTTGGCTAAAATTATCATTTTATTTGGATTCCAATACAAAAAACGAAAGAGTTTAGCATGTAGAAAGAGTGTGTGAAAAATGTTGCATTTTTAACCAATTTTGAGCGACAGCCGCACGGCTTAGCAAAAATCGCAAATGTGGGCCAAAAGTCGTCGTCAAGGAAACATCCAAACAAGACTTTTCCTGCATTTCAACTGCCTCCAAAAGCACAGCAAAGGCATCAGTAAATGTCTACTTCTCATTCAAACCCTAACCCTAACCCTAGCTCGGGCACTTGTATTACTCTACTCCAATGAAAAACCTTGCCTTCACATCCTGTGTTCAAAAAGTTACCCAAATGTGTCCAAACTCTTCAGAAACATTTAATGCAATGCTTGAAAGCACCTTCATTGTATCTGCACTGAATCTGTTTTACAATTCCAGTATTTTTTTTTTCGGCACCTGCTGCCGGAATACAGCCTGAAGTAAGCATGATTTGTGTTATATCGGGGTCAGCATCACAATTCCCACTAAAGTTTGGCTAAAAGTATCATTTTATTTTGATTCCAATGCAAAAAACGAAAGAGTTTAGCATGTAGAAAGTGTGTTTGAAAAATTTTGCATTTTTAACCACTTTTGAGCGACAGCCGCGCGGCTTAGCAAAAATCGCAAATGTGGGCCAAAAGTCGTCGTCAAGGAAACATCCAAACAAGACTTTTCCTGCATTTCAACTGCCTCCAAAAGCACAGCAAAGGCATCAGTAAATGTCTACTTCTCATTCAAACCCTAACCCTAACCCTAGCTCGGGCACTTGTATTACTCTACTCCAATGAAAAACCTTGCCTTCACATCCTGTGTTCAAAAAGTTACCCAAATGTCTCCAAACTCGTCAGAAACATTGAATGCAATGCATGAAAGCACCCTCATTGTATCTGCACTGAATCTGTTTTACAATTCCAGTATTTTTTTTTTCGGCACCTGCTGCCAGAATACAGCTTGAAGTAAGCATGATTTGTGTTATATCGGGGTCAGCATCACAATTCCCACTAAAGTTTGGCTAAAAGTATCATTTTATTTGGATTCCAATACAAAAAACGAAAGAGTTTAGCATGTAGAAAGAGTGTTTGAAAAATGTTGCATTTTTAACCACTTTTGAGCGACAGCCGCACGGCTTAGCAAAAATCGCAAATGTGGGCCAAAAGTCGTCGTCAAGGAAACATCCAAACAAGACTTTTCCTGCATTTCAACTGCCTCCAAAAGCACAGCAAAGGCATCAGTAAATGTCTACTTCTCATTCAAACCCTAACCCTAACCCTAGCTTGGGCACATGTATTACTGTACACCAATGAAAAACCTTGCCTTTACATCCTGTGTTCAAAAAGTTACCCAAATGTCTCCAAACTCGTCAGAAACATTGAATGCAATGCTTGAAAGCACCCTCATTGTATCTGCACTGAATCTGTTTTACAATTCCAGTATTTTTTTTTTCGGCACCTGCTGCCGGAATACAGCTTGAAGTAAGCATGATTTGTGTTATATCGGGGTCAGCATCACAATTCCCACTAAAGTTTGGCTAAAAGTATCATTTTATTTGGATTCCAATACAAAAAACGAAAGAGTTTAGCATGTAGAAAGTGTGTTTGAAAAATTTTGCATTTTTAACCACTTTTGAGCGACAGCCGCGCGGCTTAGCAAAAATCGCAAATGTGAGCCAAAAGTCGTCGTCAAGGAAACATCCAAACAAGACTTTTCCTGCATTTCAACTGCCTCCAAAAGCACAGCAAAGGCATCAGTAAATGTCTACTTCTCATTCAAACCCTAACCCTAACCCTAGCTCGGGCACTTGTATTACTCTACTCCAATGAAAAACCTTGCCTTCACATCCTGTGTTCAAAAAGTTACCCAAATGTCTCCAAACTCGTCAGAAACATTGAATGCAATGCATGAAAGCACCCTCATTGTATCTGCACTGAATCTGTTTTACAATTCCAGTAATTTTTTTTTCGGCACCTGCTGCCAGAATACAGCTTGAAGTAAGCATGATTTGTGTTATATCGGGGTCAGCATCACAATTCCCACTAAAGTTTGGCTAAAAGTATCATTTTATTTGGATTCCAATACAAAAAACGAAAGAGTTTAGCATGTAGAAAGAGTGTGTGAAAAATGTTGCATTTTTAACCAATTTTGAGCGACAGCCGCACGGCTTAGCAAAAATCGCAAATGTGGGCCAAAAGTCGTCGTCAAGGAAATATCCAAACAAGACTTTTCCTGCATTTCAACTGCCTCCAAAAGCACAGCAAAGGCATCAGTAAATGTCTACTTCTCATTCAAACCCTAACCCTAACCCTAGCTCGGGCACTTGTATTACTCTACTCCAATGAAAAACCTTGCCTTCACATCCTGTGTTCAAAAAGTTACCCAAATGTCTCCAAACTCGTCAGAAACATTGAATGCAATGCTTGAAAGCACCCTCATTGTATCTGCACTGAATCTGTTTTACAATTCCAGTATTTTTTTTTTCGGCACCTGCTGCCGGAATACAGCTTGAAGTAAGCATGATTTGTGTTATATCGGGGTCAGCATCACAATTCCCACTAAAGTTTGGCTAAAAGTATCATTTTATTTGGATTCCAATACAAAAAACGAAAGAGTTTAGCATGTAGAAAGTGTGTTTGAAAAATTTTGCATTTTTAACCACTTTTGAGCGACAGCCGCGCGGCTTAGCAAAAATCGCAAATGCGGGCCAAAAGTCGTCGTCAAGGAAACATCCAAACAAGACTTTTCCTGCATTTCAACTGCCTCCAAAAGCACAGCAAAGGCATCAGTAAATGTCTACTTCTCATTCAAACCCTAACCCTAACCCTAGCTCGGGCACTTGTATTACTCTACTCCAATGAAAAACCTTGCCTTCACATCCTGTGTTCAAAAAGTTACCCAAATGTCTCCAAACTCGTCAGAAACATTGAATGCAATGCTTGAAAGCACCCTCATTGTATCTGCACTGAATCTGTTTTACAATTCCAGTATTTTTTTTTTCGGCACCTGCTGCCGGAATACAGCTTGAAGTAAGCATGATTTGTGTTATATCGGGGTCAGCATCACAATTCCCACTAAAGTTTGGCTAAAAGTATCATTTTATTTGGATTCCAATACAAAAAACGAAAGAGTTTAGCATGTAGAAAGAGTGTTTGAAAAATGTTGCATTTTTAACCACTTTTGAGCGACAGCCGCGCGGCTTAGCAAAAATCGCAAATGTGGGCCAAAAGTCGTCGTCAAGGAAACATCCAAACAAGACTTTTCCTGCATTTCAACTGCCTCCAAAAGCACAGCAAAGGCATCAGTAAATGTCAACTTCTCATTCAAACCCTAACCCTAACCCTAGCTCGGGCACTTGTATTACTCTACTCCAATGAAAAACCTTGCCTTCACATCCTGTGTTCAAAAAGTTACCCAAATGTCTCCAAACTCGTCAGAAACATTGAATGCAATGCATGAAAGCACCCTCATTGTATCTGCACTGAATCTGTTTTACAATTCCAGTATTTTTTTTTTCGGCACCTGCTGCCGGAATACAGCCTGAAGTAAGCATGATTTGTGTTATATCGGGGTCAGCATCACAATTCCCACTAAAGTTTGGCTAAAAGTATCATTTTATTTGGATTCCAATACAAAAAACGAAAGAGTTTAGCATGTAGAAAGAGTGTGTGAAAAATGTTGCATTTTTAACCAATTTTGAGCGACAGCCGCACGGCTTAGCAAAAATCGCAAATGTGGGCCAAAAGTCGTCGTCAAGGAAATATCCAAACAAGACTTTTCCTGCATTTCAACTGCCTCCAAAAGCACAGCAAAGGCATCAGTAAATGTCTACTTCTCATTCAAACCCTAACCCTAACCCTAGCTCGGGCACTTGTATTACTCTACTCCAATGAAAAACCTTGCCTTCACATCCTGTGTTCAAAAAGTTACCCAAATGTCTCCAAACTCGTCAGAAACATTGAATGCAATGCTTGAAAGCACCCTCATTGTATCTGCACTGAATCTGTTTTACAATTCCAGTATTTTTTTTTCGGCACCTGCTGCCAGAATAGAGCTTGAAGTAAGCATGATTTGTGTTATATCGGGGTCAGCATCACAATTCCCACTAAAGTTTGGCTAAAAGTATCATTTTATTTGGATTCCAATACAAAAAACGAAAGAGTTTAGCATGTAGAAAGTGTGTTTGAAAAATTTTGCATTTTTAACCACTTTTGAGCGACAGCCGCGCGGCTTAGCAAGAATCGCAAATGCGGGCCAAAAGTCGTCGTCAAGGAAACATCCAAACAAGACTTTTCCTGCATTTCAACTGCCTCCAAAAGCACAGCAAAGGCATCAGTAAATGTCTACTTCTCATTCAAACCCTAACCCTAACCCTAGCTCGGGCACTTGTATTACTCTACTCCAATGAAAAACCTTGCCTTCACATCCTGTGTTCAAAAAGTTACCCAAATGTCTCCAAACTCGTCAGAAACATTGAATGCAATGCTTGAAAGCACCCTCATTGTATCTGCACTGAATCTGTTTTACAATTCCAGTATTTTTTTTTTCGGCACCTGCTGCCGGAATACAGCTTGAAGTAAGCATGATTTGTGTTATATCGGGGTCAGCATCACAATTCCCACTAAAGTTTGGCTAAAAGTATCATTTTATTTGGATTCCAATACAAAAAACGAAAGAGTTTAGCATGTAGAAAGTGTGTTTGAAAAATTTTGCATTTTTAACCACTTTTGAGCGACAGCCGCGCGGCTTAGCAAAAATCGCAAATGTGGGCCAAAAGTCGTCGTCAAGGAAACATCCAAACAAGACTTTTCCTGCATTTCAACTGCCTCCAAAAGCACAGCAAAGGCATCAGTAAATGTCTACTTCTCATTCAAACCCTAACCCTAACCCTAGCTCGGGCACTTGTATTACTCTACTCCAATGAAAAACCTTGCCTTCACATCCTGTGTTCAAAAAGTTACCCAAATGTCTCCAAACTCGTCAGAAACATTGAATGCAATGCATGAAAGCACCCTCATTGTATCTGCACTGAATCTGTTTTACAATTCCAGTATTTTTTTTTTCGGCACCTGCTGCCAGAATACAGCTTGAAGTAAGCATGATTTGTGTTATATCGGGGTCAGCATCACAATTCCCACTAAAGTTTGGCTAAAAGTATCATTTTATTTGGATTCCAATACAAAAAACGAAAGAGTTTAGCATGTAGAAAGAGTGTTTGAAAAATGTTGCATTTTTAACTACTTTTGAGCGACAGCCGCACGGCTTAGCAAAAATCGCAAATGTGGGCCAAAAGTCGTCGTCAAGGAAACATCCAAACAAGACTTTTCCTGCATTTCAACTGCCTCCAAAAGCACAGCAAAGGCATCAGTAAATGTCTACTTCTCATTCAAACCCTAACCCTAACCCTAGCTCGGGCACTTGTATTACTCTACTCCAATGAAAAACCTTGCCTTCACATCCTGTGTTCAAAAAGTTACCCAAATGTCTCCAAACTCGTCAGAAACATTGAATGCAATGCTTGAAAGCACCCTCATTGTATCTGCACTGAATCTGTTTTACAATTCCAGTATTTTTTTTTTCGGCACCTGCTGCCGGAATACAGCTTGAAGTAAGCATGATTTGTGTTATATCGGGGTCAGCATCACAATTCCCACTAAAGTTTGGCTAAAAGTATCATTTTATTTGGATTCCAATACAAAAAACGAAAGAGTTTAGCATGTAGAAAGTGTGTTTGAAAAATGTTGCATTTTTAACCACTTTTGAGCGACAGCCGCGCGGCTTAGCAAAAATCGCAAATGCGGGAAAAAAATTGTCGTCATCAAGGAAACATCCAAACAAGACTTTTCCTGCATTTCAACTGCCTCCAAAAGCACAGCAAAGGCATCAGTAAATGTCTACTTCTCATTCAAACCCTAACCCTAACCCTAGCTCGGGCACTTGTATTACTCTACTCCAATGAAAAACCTTGCCTTCACATCCTGTGTTCAAAAAGTTACCCAAATGTCTCCAAACTCGTCAGAAACATTGAATGCAATGCTTGAAAGCACCCTCATTGTATCTGCACTGAATCTGTTTTACAATTCCAGTATTTTTTTTTTCGGCACCTGCCGCCGGAATACAGCTTGAAGTAAGCATGATTTGTGTTATATCGGGGTCAGCATCACAATTCCCACTAAAGTTTGGCTAAAAGTATCATTTTATTTGGATTCCAATACAAAAAACGAAAGAGTTTAGCATGTAGAAAAAGTGTTTGAAAAATGTTGCATTTTTAACCACTTTTGAGCGACAGCCGCGCGGCTTAGCAAAAATCGCAAATGTGGGCCAAAAGTCGTCGTCAAGGAAACATCCAAACAAGACTTTTCCTGCATTTCAACTGCCTCCAAAAGCACAGCAAAGGCATCAGTAAATGTCTACTTCTCATTCAAACCCTAACCCTAACCCTAGCTCGGGCACTTGTATTACTCTACTCCAATGAAAAACCTTGCCTTCACATCCTGTGTTCAAAAAGTTACCCAAATGTCTCCAAACTCGTCAGAAACATTGAATGCAATGCTTGAAAGCACCCTCATTGTATCTGCACTGAATCTGTTTTACAATTCCAGTATTTTTTTTTTCGGCACCTGCTGCCGGAATACAGCTTGAAGTAAGCATGATTTGTGTTATATCGGGGTCAGCATCACAATTCCCACTAATGTTTGGCTAAAAGTATCATTTTATTTGGATTCCAATACAAAAAACGAAAGAGTTTAGCATGTAGAAAGTGTGTTTGAAAAATTTTGCATTTTTAACCACTTTTGAGCGACAGCCGCGCGGCTTAGCAAGAATCGCAAATGCGGACCAAAAGTCGTCGTCAAGGAAACATCCAAACAAGACTTTTCCTGCATTTCAACTGCCTCCAAAAGCACAGCAAAGGCATCAGTAAATGTCTACTTCTCATTCAAACCCTAACCCTAACCCTAGCTCGGGCACTTGTATTACTCTACTCCAATGAAAAACCTTGCCTTCACATCCTGTGTTCAAAAAGTTACCCAAATGTCTCCAAACTCGTCAGAAACATTGAATGCAATGCTTGAAAGCACCCTCATTGTATCTGCACTGAATCTGTTTTACAATTCCAGTATTTTTTTTTTCGGCACCTGCTGCCGGAATACAGCTTGAAGTAAGCATGATTTGTGTTATATCGGGGTCAGCATCACAATTCCCACTAAAGTTTGGCTAAAAGTATCATTTTATTTGGATTCCAATACAAAAAACGAAAGAGTTTAGCATGTAGAAAGTGTGTTTGAAAAATTTTGCATTTTTAACCACTTTTGAGCGACAGCCGCGCGGCTTAGCAAAAATCGCAAATGTGGGCCAAAAGTCGTCGTCAAGGAAACATCCAAACAAGACTTTTCCTGCATTTCAACTGCCTCCAAAAGCACAGCAAAGGCATCAGTAAATGTCTACTTCTCATTCAAACCCTAACCCTAACCCTAGCTCGGGCACTTGTATTACTCTACTCCAATGAAAAACCTTGCCTTCACATCCTGTGTTCAAAAAGTTACCCAAATGTCTCCAAACTCGTCAGAAACATTGAATGCAATGCTTGAAAGCACCCTCATTGTATCTGCACTGAATCTGTTTTACAATTCCAGTATTTTTTTTTTCGGCACCTGCTGCCGGAATACAGCTTGAAGTAAGCATGATTTGTGTTATATCGGGGTCAGCATCACAATTCCCACTAAAGTTTGGCTAAAAGTATCATTTTATTTGGATTCCAATACAAAAAACGAAAGAGTTTAGCATGTAGAAAGTGTGTTTGAAAAATTTTGCATTTTTAACCACTTTTGAGCGACAGCCGCGCGGCTTAGCAAAAATCGCAAATGTGGGCCAAAAGTCGTCGTCAAGGAAACATCCAAACAAGACTTTTCCTGCATTTCAACTGCCTCCAAAAGCACAGCAAAGGCATCAGTAAATGTCTACTTCTCATTCAAACCCTAACCCTAACCCTAGCTCGGGCACTTGTATTACTCTACTCCAATGAAAAACCTTGCCTTCACATCCTGTGTTCAAAAAGTTACCCAAATGTCTCCAAACTCGTCAGAAACATTGAATGCAATGCTTGAAAGCACCCTCATTGTATCTGCACTGAATCTGTTTTACAATTCCAGTATTTTTTTTTTCGGCACCTGCTGCCGGAATACAGCTTGAAGTAAGCATGATTTGTGTTATATCGGGGTCAGCATCACAATTCCCACTAAAGTTTGGCTAAAAGTATCATTTTATTTGGATTCCAATACAAAAAACGAAAGAGTTTAGCATGTAGAAAGTGTGTTTGAAAAATTTTGCATTTTTAACCACTTTTGAGCGACAGCCGCGCGGCTTAGCAAAAATCGCAAATGTGGGCCAAAAGTCGTCGTCAAGGAAACATCCAAACAAGACTTTTCCTGCATTTCAACTGCCTCCAAAAGCACGGCAAAGGCATCAGTAAATGTCTACTTCTCATTCAAACCCTAACCCTAACCCTAGCTCGGGCACTTGTATTACTCTACTCCAATGAAAAACCTTGCCTTCACATCCTGTGTTCAAAAAGTTACCCAAATGTCTCCAAACTCGTCAGAAACATTGAATGCAATGCTTGAAAGCACCCTCATTGTATCTGCACTGAATCTGTTTTACAATTCCAGTATTTTTTTTTTCGGCACCTGCTGCCGGAATACAGCTTGAAGTAAGCATGATTTGTGTTATATCGGGGTCAGCATCACAATTCTCACTAAAGTTTGGCTAAAAGTATCATTTTATTTGGATTCCAATACAAAAAACGAAAGAGTTTAGCATGTAGAAAGTGTGTTTGAAAAATTTTGCATTTTTAAACACTTTTGAGCGACAGCCGCGCGGCTTAGCAAAAATCGCAAATGTGGGCCAAAAGTCGTCGTCAAGGAAACATCCAAACAAGACTTTTCCTGCATTTCAACTGCCTCCAAAAGCACAGCAAAGGCATCAGTAAATGTCTACTTCTCATTCAAACCCTAACCCTAACCCTAGCTCGGGCACTTGTATTACTCTACTCCAATGAAAAACCTTGCCTTCACATCCTGTGTTCAAAAAGTTACCCAAATGTCTCCAAACTCGTCAGAAACATTGAATGCAATGCATGAAAGCACCCTCATTGTATCTGCACTGAATCTGTTTTACAATTCCAGTTTTTTTTTTTTCGGCACCGGCTGCCAGAATACAGCTTGAAGTAAGCATGATTTGTGTTATATCGGGGTCAGCATCACAATTCCCACTAAAGTTTGGCTAAAAGTATCATTTTATTTGGATTCCAATACAAAAAACGAAAGAGTTTAGCATGTAGAAAGAGTGTTTGAAAAATGTTGCATTTTTAACCACTTTTGAGCGACAGCCGCACGGCTTAGCAAAAATCGCAAATGTGGGCCAAAAGTCGTCGTCAAGGAAACATCCAAACAAGACTTTTCCTGCATTTCAACTGCCTCCAAAAGCACAGCAAAGGCATCAGTAAATGTCTACTTCTCATTCAAACCCTAACCCTAACCCTAGCTCGGGCACTTGTATTACTCTACTCCAATAAAAAACCTTGCCTTCACATCCTGTGTTCAGAACGTTACCCAAATGTCTCCAAATTCGTCAGAAACATTGAATGCAATGCTTGAAAGCACCCTCATTGTATCTGCACTGAATCTGTTTTACAATTCCAGTATTTTTTTTTTCGGCACCTGCTGCCAGAATACAGCTTGAAGTAAGCATGATTTGTGTTATATCGGGGTCAGCATCACAATTCCCACTAAAGTTTGGCTAAAAGTATCATTTTATTTGGATTCCAATACAAAAAACGAAAGAGTTTAGCATGTAGAAAGTGTGTTTGAAAAATTTTGCATTTTTAACCACTTTTGAGCGACAGCCGCGCGGCTTAGCAAAAATCGCAAATGTGGGCCAAAAGTCGTCGTCAAGGAAACATCCAAACAAGACTTTTCCTGCATTTCAACTGCCTCCAAAAGCACAGCAAAGGCATCAGTAAATGTCTACTTCTCATTCAAACCCTAACCCTAACCCTAGCTCGGGCACTTGTATTACTCTACTCCAATGAAAAACCTTGCCTTCACATCCTGTGTTCAAAAAGTTACCCAAATGTCTCCAAACTCGTCAGAAACATTGAATGCAATGCTTGAAAGCACCCTCATTGTATCTGCACTGAATCTGTTTTACAATTCCAGTATTTTTTTTTCGGCACCTGCTGCCGGAATACAGCTTGAAGTAAGCATGATTTGTGTTATATCGGGGTCAGCATCACAATTCCCACTAAAGTTTGGCTAAAAGTATCATTTTATTTGGATTCCAATACAAAAAACGAAAGAGTTTAGCATGTAGAAAGTGTGTTTGAAAAATTTTGCATTTTTAACCACTTTTGAGCGACAGCCGCGCGGCTTAGCAAGAATCGCAAATGTGGGCCAAAAGTCGTCGTCAAGGAAACATCCAAACAAGACTTTTCCTGCATTTCAACTGCCTCCAAAAGCACAGCAAAGGCATCAGTAAATGTCTACTTCTCATTCAAACCCTAACCCTAACCCTAGCTCGGGCACTTGTATTACTCTACTCCAATGAAAAACCTTGCCTTCACATCCTGTGTTCAAAAAGTTACCCAAATGTCTCCAAACTCGTCAGAAACATTGAATGCAATGCTTGAAAGCACCCTCATTGTATCTGCACTGAATCTGTTTTACAATTCCAGTATTTTTTTTTCGGCACCTGCTGCCAGAATAGAGCTTGAAGTAAGCATGATTTGTGTTATATCGGGGTCAGCATCACAATTCCCACTAAAGTTTGGCTAAAAGTATCATTTTATTTGGATTCCAATACAAAAAACGAAAGAGTTTAGCATGTAGAAAGTGTGTTTGAAAAATTTTGCATTTTTAACCACTTTTGAGCGACAGCCGCGCGGCTTAGCAAGAATCGCAAATGCGGGCCAAAAGTCGTCGTCAAGGAAACATCCAAACAAGACTTTTCCTGCATTTCAACTGCCTCCAAAAGCACAGCAAAGGCATCAGTAAATGTCTACTTCTCATTCAAACCCTAACCCTAACCCTAGCTCGGGCACTTGTATTACTCTACTCCAATGAAAAACCTTGCCTTCACATCCTGTGTTCAAAAAGTTACCCAAATGTCTCCAAACTCGTCAGAAACATTGAATGCAATGCTTGAAAGCACCCTCATTGTATCTGCACTGAATCTGTTTTACAATTCCAGTATTTTTTTTTTCGGCACCTGCTGCCGGAATACAGCTTGAAGTAAGCATGATTTGTGTTATATCGGGGTCAGCATCACAATTCCCACTAAAGTTTGGCTAAAAGTATCATTTTATTTGGATTCCAATACAAAAAACGAAAGAGTTTAGCATGTAGAAAGTGTGTTTGAAAAATTTTGCATTTTTAACCACTTTTGAGCGACAGCCGCGCGGCTTAGCAAAAATCGCAAATGTGGGCCAAAAGTCGTCGTCAAGGAAACATCCAAACAAGACTTTTCCTGCATTTCAACTGCCTCCAAAAGCACAGCAAAGGCATCAGTAAATGTCTACTTCTCATTCAAACCCTAACCCTAACCCTAGCTCGGGCACTTGTATTACTCTACTCCAATGAAAAACCTTGCCTTCACATCCTGTGTTCAAAAAGTTACCCAAATGTCTCCAAACTCGTCAGAAACATTGAATGCAATGCATGAAAGCACCCTCATTGTATCTGCACTGAATCTGTTTTACAATTCCAGTATTTTTTTTTTCGGCACCTGCTGCCGGAATACAGCTTGAAGTAAGCATGATTTGTGTTATATCGGGGTCAGCATCACAATTCCCACTAAAGTTTGGCTAAAAGTATCATTTTATTTGGATTCCAATACAAAAAACGAAAGAGTTTAGCATGTAGAAAGAGTGTTTGAAAAATGTTGCATTTTTAACCACTTTTGAGCGACAGCCGCACGGCTTAGCAAAAATCGCAAATGTGGGCCAAAAGTCGTCGTCAAGGAAACATCCAAACAAGACTTTTCCTGCATTTCAACTGCCTCCAAAAGCACAGCAAAGGCATCAGTAAATGTCTACTTCTCATTCAAACCCTAACCCTAACCCTAGCTCGGGCACTTGTATTACTCTACTCCAATGAAAAACCTTGCCTTCACATCCTGTGTTCAAAAAGTTACCCAAATGTCTCCAAACTCGTCAGAAACATTGAATGCAATGCTTGAAAGCACCCTCATTGTATCTGCACTGAATCTGTTTTACAATTCCAGTATTTTTTTTTTCGGCACCTGCTGCCGGAATACAGCTTGAAGTAAGCATGATTTGTGTTATATCGGGGTCAGCATCACAATTCCCACTAAAGTTTGGCTAAAAGTATCATTTTATTTGGATTCCAATACAAAAAACGAAAGAGTTTAGCATGTAGAAAGTGTGTTTGAAAAATGTTGCATTTTTAACCACTTTTGAGCGACAGCCGCGCGGCTTAGCAAAAATCGCAAATGCGGGAAAAAAATTGTCGTCATCAAGGAAACATCCAAACAAGACTTTTCCTGCATTTCAACTGCCTCCAAAAGCACAGCAAAGGCATCAGTAAATGTCTACTTCTCATTCAAACCCTAACCCTAACCCTAGCTCGGGCACTTGTATTACTCTACTCCAATGAAAAACCTTGCCTTCACATCCTGTGTTCAAAAAGTTACCCAAATGTCTCCAAACTCGTCAGAAACATTGAATGCAATGCTTGAAAGCACCCTCATTGTATCTGCACTGAATCTGTTTTACAATTCCAGTATTTTTTTTTTCGGCACCTGCCGCCGGAATACAGCTTGAAGTAAGCATGATTTGTGTTATATCGGGGTCAGCATCACAATTCCCACTAAAGTTTGGCTAAAAGTATCATTTTATTTGGATTCCAATACAAAAAACGAAAGAGTTTAGCATGTAGAAAAAGTGTTTGAAAAATGTTGCATTTTTAACCACTTTTGAGCGACAGCCGCGCGGCTTAGCAAAAATCGCAAATGTGGGCCAAAAGTCGTCGTCAAGGAAACATCCAAACAAGACTTTTCCTGCATTTCAACTGCCTCCAAAAGCACGGCAAAGGCATCAGTAAATGTCTACTTCTCATTCAAACCCTAACCCTAACCCTAGCTCGGGCACTTGTATTACTCTACTCCAATGAAAAACCTTGCCTTCACATCCTGTGTTCAAAAAGTTACCCAAATGTCTCCAAACTCGTCAGAAACATTGAATGCAATGCTTGAAAGCACCCTCATTGTATCTGCACTGAATCTGTTTTACAATTCCAGTATTTTTTTTTTCGGCACCTGCTGCCGGAATACAGCTTGAAGTAAGCATGATTTGTGTTATATCGGGGTCAGCATCACAATTCCCACTAATGTTTGGCTAAAAGTATCATTTTATTTGGATTCCAATACAAAAAACGAAAGAGTTTAGCATGTAGAAAGTGTGTTTGAAAAATTTTGCATTTTTAACCACTTTTGAGCGACAGCCGCGCGGCTTAGCAAGAATCGCAAATGCGGACCAAAAGTCGTCGTCAAGGAAACATCCAAACAAGACTTTTCCTGCATTTCAACTGCCTCCAAAAGCACAGCAAAGGCATCAGTAAATGTCTACTTCTCATTCAAACCCTAACCCTAACCCTAGCTCGGGCACTTGTATTACTCTACTCCAATGAAAAACCTTGCCTTCACATCCTGTGTTCAAAAAGTTACCCAAATGTCTCCAAACTCGTCAGAAACATTGAATGCAATGCTTGAAAGCACCCTCATTGTATCTGCACTGAATCTGTTTTACAATTCCAGTATTTTTTTTTTCGGCACCTGCTGCCGGAATACAGCTTGAAGTAAGCATGATTTGTGTTATATCGGGGTCAGCATCACAATTCCCACTAAAGTTTGGCTAAAAGTATCATTTTATTTGGATTCCAATACAAAAAACGAAAGAGTTTAGCATGTAGAAAGTGTGTTTGAAAAATTTTGCATTTTTAACCACTTTTGAGCGACAGCCGCGCGGCTTAGCAAAAATCGCAAATGTGGGCCAAAAGTCGTCGTCAAGGAAACATCCAAACAAGACTTTTCCTGCATTTCAACTGCCTCCAAAAGCACAGCAAAGGCATCAGTAAATGTCTACTTCTCATTCAAACCCTAACCCTAACCCTAGCTCGGGCACTTGTATTACTCTACTCCAATGAAAAACCTTGCCTTCACATCCTGTGTTCAAAAAGTTACCCAAATGTCTCCAAACTCGTCAGAAACATTGAATGCAATGCTTGAAAGCACCCTCATTGTATCTGCACTGAATCTGTTTTACAATTCCAGTATTTTTTTTTTCGGCACCTGCTGCCGGAATACAGCTTGAAGTAAGCATGATTTGTGTTATATCGGGGTCAGCATCACAATTCCCACTAAAGTTTGGCTAAAAGTATCATTTTATTTGGATTCCAATACAAAAAACGAAAGAGTTTAGCATGTAGAAAGTGTGTTTGAAAAATTTTGCATTTTTAACCACTTTTGAGCGACAGCCGCGCGGCTTAGCAAAAATCGCAAATGTGGGCCAAAAGTCGTCGTCAAGGAAACATCCAAACAAGACTTTTCCTGCATTTCAACTGCCTCCAAAAGCACAGCAAAGGCATCAGTAAATGTCTACTTCTCATTCAAACCCTAACCCTAACCCTAGCTCGGGCACTTGTATTACTCTACTCCAATGAAAAACCTTGCCTTCACATCCTGTGTTCAAAAAGTTACCCAAATGTCTCCAAACTCGTCAGAAACATTGAATGCAATGCTTGAAAGCACCCTCATTGTATCTGCACTGAATCTGTTTTACAATTCCAGTATTTTTTTTTTCGGCACCTGCTGCCGGAATACAGCTTGAAGTAAGCATGATTTGTGTTATATCGGGGTCAGCATCACAATTCCCACTAAAGTTTGGCTAAAAGTATCATTTTATTTGGATTCCAATACAAAAAACGAAAGAGTTTAGCATGTAGAAAGTGTGTTTGAAAAATTTTGCATTTTTAACCACTTTTGAGCGACAGCCGCGCGGCTTAGCAAAAATCGCAAATGTGGGCCAAAAGTCGTCGTCAAGGAAACATCCAAACAAGACTTTTCCTGCATTTCAACTGCCTCCAAAAGCACGGCAAAGGCATCAGTAAATGTCTACTTCTCATTCAAACCCTAACCCTAACCCTAGCTCGGGCACTTGTATTACTCTACTCCAATGAAAAACCTTGCCTTCACATCCTGTGTTCAAAAAGTTACCCAAATGTCTCCAAACTCGTCAGAAACATTGAATGCAATGCTTGAAAGCACCCTCATTGTATCTGCACTGAATCTGTTTTACAATTCCAGTATTTTTTTTTTCGGCACCTGCTGCCGGAATACAGCTTGAAGTAAGCATGATTTGTGTTATATCGGGGTCAGCATCACAATTCTCACTAAAGTTTGGCTAAAAGTATCATTTTATTTGGATTCCAATACAAAAAACGAAAGAGTTTAGCATGTAGAAAGTGTGTTTGAAAAATTTTGCATTTTTAAACACTTTTGAGCGACAGCCGCGCGGCTTAGCAAAAATCGCAAATGTGGGCCAAAAGTCGTCGTCAAGGAAACATCCAAACAAGACTTTTCCTGCATTTCAACTGCCTCCAAAAGCACAGCAAAGGCATCAGTAAATGTCTACTTCTCATTCAAACCCTAACCCTAACCCTAGCTCGGGCACTTGTATTACTCTACTCCAATGAAAAACCTTGCCTTCACATCCTGTGTTCAAAAAGTTACCCAAATGTCTCCAAACTCGTCAGAAACATTGAATGCAATGCATGAAAGCACCCTCATTGTATCTGCACTGAATCTGTTTTACAATTCCAGTTTTTTTTTTTTCGGCACCGGCTGCCAGAATACAGCTTGAAGTAAGCATGATTTGTGTTATATCGGGGTCAGCATCACAATTCCCACTAAAGTTTGGCTAAAAGTATCATTTTATTTGGATTCCAATACAAAAAACGAAAGAGTTTAGCATGTAGAAAGAGTGTTTGAAAAATGTTGCATTTTTAACCACTTTTGAGCGACAGCCGCACGGCTTAGCAAAAATCGCAAATGTGGGCCAAAAGTCGTCGTCAAGGAAACATCCAAACAAGACTTTTCCTGCATTTCAACTGCCTCCAAAAGCACAGCAAAGGCATCAGTAAATGTCTACTTCTCATTCAAACCCTAACCCTAACCCTAGCTCGGGCACTTGTATTACTCTACTCCAATAAAAAACCTTGCCTTCACATCCTGTGTTCAGAACGTTACCCAAATGTCTCCAAACTCGTCAGAAACATTGAATGCAATGCTTGAAAGCACCCTCATTGTATCTGCACTGAATCTGTTTTACAATTCCAGTATTTTTTTTTTCGGCACCTGCTGCCAGAATACAGCTTGAAGTAAGCATGATTTGTGTTATATCGGGGTCAGCATCACAATTCCCACTAAAGTTTGGCTAAAAGTATCATTTTATTTGGATTCCAATACAAAAAACGAAAGAGTTTAGCATGTAGAAAGTGTGTTTGAAAAATTTTGCATTTTTAACCACTTTTGAGCGACAGCCGCGCGGCTTAGCAAAAATCGCAAATGTGGGCCAAAAGTCGTCGTCAAGGAAACATCCAAACAAGACTTTTCCTGCATTTCAACTGCCTCCAAAAGCACAGCAAAGGCATCAGTAAATGTCTACTTCTCATTCAAACCCTAACCCTAACCCTAGCTCGGGCACTTGTATTACTCTACTCCAATGAAAAACCTTGCCTTCACATCCTGTGTTCAAAAAGTTACCCAAATGTCTCCAAACTCGTCAGAAACATTGAATGCAATGCTTGAAAGCACCCTCATTGTATCTGCACTGAATCTGTTTTACAATTCCAGTATTTTTTTTTCGGCACCTGCTGCCGGAATACAGCTTGAAGTAAGCATGATTTGTGTTATATCGGGGTCAGCATCACAATTCCCACTAAAGTTTGGCTAAAAGTATCATTTTATTTGGATTCCAATACAAAAAACGAAAGAGTTTAGCATGTAGAAAGTGTGTTTGAAAAATTTTGCATTTTTAACCACTTTTGAGCGACAGCCGCGCGGCTTAGCAAAAATCGCAAATGTGGGCCAAAAGTCGTCGTCAAGGAAACATCCAAACAAGACTTTTCCTGCATTTCAACTGCCTCCAAAAGCACAGCAAAGGCATCAGTAAATGTCTACTTCTCATTCAAACCCTAACCCTAACCCTAGCTCGGGCACTTGTATTACTCTACTCCAATGAAAAACCTTGCCTTCACATCCTGTGTTCAAAAAGTTACCCAAATGTCTCCAAACTCGTCAGAAACATTGAATGCAATGCTTGAAAGCACCCTCATTGTATCTGCACTGAATCTGTTTTACAATTCCAGTATTTTTTTTTCGGCACCTGCTGCCAGAATAGAGCTTGAAGTAAGCATGATTTGTGTTATATCGGGGTCAGCATCACAATTCCCACTAAAGTTTGGCTAAAAGTATCATTTTATTTGGATTCCAATACAAAAAACGAAAGAGTTTAGCATGTAGAAAGTGTGTTTGAAAAATTTTGCATTTTTAACCACTTTTGAGCGACAGCCGCGCGGCTTAGCAAGAATCGCAAATGCGGGCCAAAAGTCGTCGTCAAGGAAACATCCAAACAAGACTTTTCCTGCATTTCAACTGCCTCCAAAAGCACAGCAAAGGCATCAGTAAATGTCTACTTCTCATTCAAACCCTAACCCTAACCCTAGCTCGGGCACTTGTATTACTCTACTCCAATGAAAAACCTTGCCTTCACATCCTGTGTTCAAAAAGTTACCCAAATGTCTCCAAACTCGTCAGAAACATTGAATGCAATGCTTGAAAGCACCCTCATTGTATCTGCACTGAATCTGTTTTACAATTCCAGTATTTTTTTTTTCGGCACCTGCTGCCGGAATACAGCTTGAAGTAAGCATGATTTGTGTTATATCGGGGTCAGCATCACAATTCCCACTAAAGTTTGGCTAAAAGTATCATTTTATTTGGATTCCAATACAAAAAACGAAAGAGTTTAGCATGTAGAAAGTGTGTTTGAAAAATTTTGCATTTTTAACCACTTTTGAGCGACAGCCGCGCGGCTTAGCAAAAATCGCAAATGTGGGCCAAAAGTCGTCGTCAAGGAAACATCCAAACAAGACTTTTCCTGCATTTCAACTGCCTCCAAAAGCACAGCAAAGGCATCAGTAAATGTCTACTTCTCATTCAAACCCTAACCCTAACCCTAGCTCGGGCACTTGTATTACTCTACTCCAATGAAAAACCTTGCCTTCACATCCTGTGTTCAAAAAGTTACCCAAATGTCTCCAAACTCGTCAGAAACATTGAATGCAATGCTTGAAAGCACCCTCATTGTATCTGCACTGAATCTGTTTTACAATTCCAGTATTTTTTTTTTCGGCACCTGCTGCCGGAATACAGCTTGAAGTAAGCATGATTTGTGTTATATCGGGGTCAGCATCACAATTCCCACTAAAGTTTGGCTAAAAGTATCATTTTATTTGGATTCCAATACAAAAAACGAAAGAGTTTAGCATGTAGAAAGTGTGTTTGAAAAATTTTGCATTTTTAACCACTTTTGAGCGACAGCCGCGCGGCTTAGCAAAAATCGCAAATGTGGGCCAAAAGTCGTCGTCAAGGAAACATCCAAACAAGACTTTTCCTGCATTTCAACTGCCTCCAAAAGCACGGCAAAGGCATCAGTAAATGTCTACTTCTCATTCAAACCCTAACCCTAACCCTAGCTCGGGCACTTGTATTACTCTACTCCAATGAAAAACCTTGCCTTCACATCCTGTGTTCAAAAAGTTACCCAAATGTCTCCAAACTCGTCAGAAACATTGAATGCAATGCATGAAAGCACCCTCATTGTATCTGCACTGAATCTGTTTTACAATTCCAGTTTTTTTTTTTTCGGCACCGGCTGCCAGAATACAGCTTGAAGTAAGCATGATTTGTGTTATATCGGGGTCAGCATCACAATTCCCACTAAAGTTTGGCTAAAAGTATCATTTTATTTGGATTCCAATACAAAAAACGAAAGAGTTTAGCATGTAGAAAGAGTGTTTGAAAAATGTTGCATTTTTAACCACTTTTGAGCGACAGCCGCACGGCTTAGCAAAAATCGCAAATGTGGGCCAAAAGTCGTCGTCAAGGAAACATCCAAACAAGACTTTTCCTGCATTTCAACTGCCTCCAAAAGCACAGCAAAGGCATCAGTAAATGTCTACTTCTCATTCAAACCCTAACCCTAACCCTAGCTCGGGCACTTGTATTACTCTACTCCAATAAAAAACCTTGCCTTCACATCCTGTGTTCAGAACGTTACCCAAATGTCTCCAAACTCGTCAGAAACATTGAATGCAATGCTTGAAAGCACCCTCATTGTATCTGCACTGAATCTGTTTTACAATTCCAGTATTTTTTTTTTCGGCACCTGCTGCCAGAATACAGCTTGAAGTAAGCATGATTTGTGTTATATCGGGGTCAGCATCACAATTCCCACTAAAGTTTGGCTAAAAGTATCATTTTATTTGGATTCCAATACAAAAAACGAAAGAGTTTAGCATGTAGAAAGTGTGTTTGAAAAATTTTGCATTTTTAACCACTTTTGAGCGACAGCCGCGCGGCTTAGCAAAAATCGCAAATGTGGGCCAAAAGTCGTCGTCAAGGAAACATCCAAACAAGACTTTTCCTGCATTTCAACTGCCTCCAAAAGCACAGCAAAGGCATCAGTAAATGTCTACTTCTCATTCAAACCCTAACCCTAACCCTAGCTCGGGCACTTGTATTACTCTACTCCAATGAAAAACCTTGCCTTCACATCCTGTGTTCAAAAAGTTACCCAAATGTCTCCAAACTCGTCAGAAACATTGAATGCAATGCTTGAAAGCACCCTCATTGTATCTGCACTGAATCTGTTTTACAATTCCAGTATTTTTTTTTCGGCACCTGCTGCCGGAATACAGCTTGAAGTAAGCATGATTTGTGTTATATCGGGGTCAGCATCACAATTCCCACTAAAGTTTGGCTAAAAGTATCATTTTATTTGGATTCCAATACAAAAAACGAAAGAGTTTAGCATGTAGAAAGTGTGTTTGAAAAATTTTGCATTTTTAACCACTTTTGAGCGACAGCCGCGCGGCTTAGCAAAAATCGCAAATGTGGGCCAAAAGTCGTCGTCAAGGAAACATCCAAACAAGACTTTTCCTGCATTTCAACTGCCTCCAAAAGCACAGCAAAGGCATCAGTAAATGTCTACTTCTCATTCAAACCCTAACCCTAACCCTAGCTCGGGCACTTGTATTACTCTACTCCAATAAAAAACCTTGCCTTCACATCCTGTGTTCAGAACGTTACCCAAATGTCTCCAAACTCGTCAGAAACATTGAATGCAATGCTTGAAAGCACCCTCATTGTATCTGCACTGAATCTGTTTTACAATTCCAGTATTTTTTTTTTCGGCACCTGCTGCCAGAATACAGCTTGAAGTAAGCATGATTTGTGTTATATCGGGGTCAGCATCACAATTCCCACTAAAGTTTGGCTAAAAGTATCATTTTATTTGGATTCTAATACAAAAAACGAAAGAGTTTAGCATGTAGAAAGTGTGTTTGAAAAATTTTGCATTTTTTACCACTTTTGAGCGACAGCCGCGCGGCTTAGCAAAAATCGCAAATGTGGGCCAAAAGTCGTCGTCAAGGAAACATCCAAACAAGACTTTTCCTGCATTTCAACTGCCTCCAAAAGCACAGCAAAGGCATCAGTAAATGTCTACTTCTCATTCAAACCCTAACCCTAACCCTAGCTCGGGCACTTGTATTACTCTACTCCAATGAAAAACCTTGCCTTCACATCCTGTGTTCAAAAAGTTACCCAAATGTCTCCAAACTCGTCAGAAACATTGAATGCAATGCTTGAAAGCACCCTCATTGTATCTGCACTGAATCTGTTTTACAATTCCAGTATTTTTTTTTCGGCACCTGCTGCCGGAATACAGCTTGAAGTAAGCATGATTTGTGTTATATCGGGGTCAGCATCACAATTCCCACTAAAGTTTGGCTAAAAGTATCATTTTATTTGGATTCCAATACAAAAAACGAAAGAGTTTAGCATGTAGAAAGTGTGTTTGAAAAATTTTGCATTTTTAACCACTTATGAGCGACAGCCGCGCGGCTTAGCAAAAATCGCAAATGTGGGCCAAAAGTCGTCGTCAAGGAAACATCCAAACAAGACTTTTCCTGCATTTCAACTGCCTCCAAAAGCACAGCAAAGGCATCAGTAAATGTCTACTTCTCATTCAAACCCTAACCCTAACCCTAGCTCGGGCACTTGTATTACTCTACTCCAATGAAAAACCTTGCCTTCACATCCTGTGTTCAAAAAGTTACCCAAATGTCTCCAAACTCGTCAGAAACATTGAATGCAATGCTTGAAAGCACCCTCATTGTATCTGCACTGAATCTGTTTTACAATTCCAGTATTTTTTTTTTCGGCACCTGCTGCCGGAATACAGCTTGAAGTAAGCATGATTTGTGTTATATCGGGGTCAGCATCACAATTCCCACTAAAGTTTGGCTAAAAGTATCATTTTATTTGGATTCCAATACAAAAAACGAAAGAGTTTAGCATGTAGAAAGAGTGTTTGAAAAATGTTGCATTTTTAACCACTTTTGAGCGACAGCCGCGCGGCTTAGCAAAAATCGCAAATGTGGGCCAAAAGTCGTCGTCAAGGAAACATCCAAACAAGACTTTTCCTGCATTTCAACTGCCTCCAAAAGCACAGCAAAGGCATCAGTAAATGTCTACTTCTCATTCAAACCCTAACCCTAACCCTAGCTCGGGCACTTGTATTACTCTACTCCAATAAAAAACCTTGCCTTCACATCCTGTGTTCAAAAAGTTACCCAAATGTCTCCAAACTCGTCAGAAACATTGAATGCAATGCTTGAAAGCACCCTCATTGTATCTGCACTGAATCTGTTTTACAATTCCAGTATTTTTTTTTTCGGCACCTGCTGCCGGAATACAGCTTGAAGTAAGCATGATTTGTGTTATATCGGGGTCAGCATCACAATTCCCACTAAAGTTTGGCTAAAAGTATCATTTTATTTGGATTCCAATACAAAAAACGAAAGAGTTTAGCATGTAGAAAGTGTGTTTGAAAAATTTTGCATTTTTAACCACTTTTGAGCGACAGCCGCGCGGCTTAGCAAAAATCGCAAATGTGAGCCAAAAGTCGTCGTCAAGGAAACATCCAAACAAGACTTTTCCTGCATTTCAACTGCCTCCAAAAGCACAGCAAACGCATCAGTAAATGTCTACTTCTCATTCAAACCCTAACCCTAACCCTAGCTCGGGCACTTGTATTACTCTACTCCAATGAAAAACCTTGCCTTCACATCCTGTGTTCAAAAAGTTACCCAAATGTCTCCAAACTCGTCAGAAACATTGAATGCAATGCTTGAAAGCACCCTCATTGTATCTGCACTGAATCTGTTTTACAATTCCAGTATTTTTTTTTTCGGCACCTGCTGCCGGAATACAGCTTGAAGTAAGCATGATTTGTGTTATATCGGGGTCAGCATCACAATTCCCACTAAAGTTTGGCTAAAAGTATCATTTTATTTGGATTCCAATACAAAAAACGAAAGAGTTTAGCATGTAGAAAGTGTGTTTGAAAAATTTTGCATTTTTAACCACTTTTGAGCGACAGCCGCGCGGCTTAGCAAAAATCGCAAATGTGGGCCAAAAGTCGTCGTCAAGGAAACATCCAAACAAGACTTTTCCTGCATTTCAACTGCCTCCAAAAGCACAGCAAAGGCATCAGTAAATGTCTACTTCTCATTCAAACCCTAACCCTAACCCTAGCTCGGGCACTTGTATTACTCTACTCCAATAAAAAACCTTGCCTTCACATCCTGTGTTCAGAACGTTACCCAAATGTCTCCAAACTCGTCAGAAACATTGAATGCAATGCTTGAAAGCACCCTCATTGTATCTGCACTGAATCTGTTTTACAATTCCAGTATTTTTTTTTTCGGCACCTGCTGCCAGAATACAGCTTGAAGTAAGCATGATTTGTGTTATATCGGGGTCAGCATCACAATTCCCACTAAAGTTTGGCTAAAAGTATCATTTTATTTTGATTCCAATGCAAAAAACGAAAGAGTTTAGCATGTAGAAAGTGTGTTTGAAAAATTTTGCATTTTTAACCACTTTTGAGCGACAGCCGCGCGGCTTAGCAAAAATCGCAAATGTGGGCCAAAAGTCGTCGTCAAGGAAACATCCAAACAAGACTTTTCCTGCATTTCAACTGCCTCCAAAAGCACAGCAAAGGCATCAGTAAATGTCTACTTCTCATTCAAACCCTAACCCTAACCCTAGCTCGGGCACTTGTATTACTCTACTCCAATGAAAAACCTTGCCTTCACATCCTGTGTTCAAAAAGTTACCCAAATGTCTCCAAACTCGTCAGAAACATTGAATGCAATGCTTGAAAGCACCCTCATTGTATCTGCACTGAATCTGTTTTACAATTCCAGTATTTTTTTTTTCGGCACCTGCTGCCAGAATACAGCTTGAAGTAAGCATGATTTGTGTTATATCGGGGTCAGCATCACAATTCCCACTAAAGTTTGGCTAAAAGTATCATTTTATTTGGATTCCAATACAAAAAACGAAAGAGTTTAGCATGTAGAAAGAGTGTTTGAAAAATTTTGCATTTTTAACCACTTTTGAGCGACAGCCGCGCGGCTTAGCAAAAATCGCAAATGTGGGCCAAAAGTCGTCGTCAAGGAAACATCCAAACAAGACTTTTCCTGCATTTCAACTGCCTCCAAAAGCACAGCAAAGGCATCAGTAAATGTCTACTTCTCATTCAAACCCTAACCCTAACCCTAGCTCGGGCACTTGTATTACTGTACACCAATGAAAAACCTTGCCTTCACATCCTGTGTTCAAAAAGTTACCCAAATGTCTCCAAACTCGTCAGAAACATTGAATGCAATGCTTGAAAGCACCCTCATTGTATCTGCACTGAATCTGTTTTACAATTCCAGTATTTTTTTTTTCGGCACCTGCTGCCGGAATACAGCTTGAAGTAAGCATGATTTGTGTTATATCGGGGTCAGCATCACAATTCCCACTAAAGTTTGGCTAAAAGTATCATTTTATTTGGATTCCAATGCAAAAAACGAAAGAGTTTAGCATGTAGAAAGTGTGTTTGAAAAATTTTGCATTTTTAACCACTTTTGAGCGACAGCCGCGCGGCTTAGCAAAAATCGCAAATGTGGGCCAAAAGTCGTCGTCAAGGAAACATCCAAACAAGACTTTTCCTGCATTTCAACTGCCTCCAAAAGCACAGCAAAGGCATCAGTAAATGTCTACTTCTCATTCAAACCCTAACCCTAACCCTAGCTCGGGCACTTGTATTACTCTACTCCAATAAAAAACCTTGCCTTCACATCCTGTATTCAAAAAGTTACCCAAATGTCTCCAAACTCGTCAGAAACATTGAATGCAATGCTTGAAAGCACCCTCATTGTATCTGCACTGAATCTGTTTTACAATTCCAGTATTTTTTTTTTCGGCACCTGCTGCCGGAATACAGCTTGAAGTAAGCATGATTTGTGTTATATCGGGGTCAGCATCACAATTCCCACTAAAGTTTGGCTAAAAGTATCATTTTATTTGGATTCCAATGCAAAAAACGAAAGAGTTTAGCATGTAGAAAGTGTGTTTGAAAAATTTTGCATTTTTAACCACTTTTGAGCGACAGCCGCGCGGCTTAGCAAAAATCGCAAATGTGGGCCAAAAGTCGTCGTCAAGGAAACATCCAAACAAGACTTTTCCTGCATTTCAACTGCCTCCAAAAGCACAGCAAAGGCATCAGTAAATGTCTACTTCTCATTCAAACCCTAACCCTAACCCTAGCTCGGGCACTTGTATTACTCTACTCCAATAAAAAACCTTGCCTTCACATCCTGTGTTCAAAAAGTTACCCAAATGTCTCCAAACTCGTCAGAAACATTGAATGCAATGCTTGAAAGCACCCTCATTGTATCTGCACTGAATCTGTTTTACAATTCCAGTATTTTTTTTTTCGGCACCTGCTGCCGAAGTAAGCATGATTTGTGTTACATCGGGGTCAGCATCACAATTCCCACTAAAGTTTGGCTAAAAGTATCATTTTATTTGGATTCCAATACAAAAAACGAAAGAGTTTAGCATGTAGAAAGAGTGTTTGAAAAATTTTGCATTTTTAACCACTTTTGAGCGACAGCCGCGCGGCTTAGCAAAAATCGCAAATGTGGGCCAAAAGTCGTCGTCAAGGAAACATCCAAACAAGACTTTTCCTGCATTTCAACTGCCTCCAAAAGCACAGCAAAGGCATCAGTAAATGTCTACTTCTCATTCAAACCCTAACCCTAACCCTAGCTCGGGCACTTGTATTACTGTACACCAATGAAAAACCTTGCCTTCACATCCTGTGTTCAAAAAGTTACCCAAATGTCTCCAAACTCATCAGAAACATTGAATGCAATGCTTGAAAGCACCATCATTGTATCTGCACTGAATCTGTTTTACAATTCCAGTATTTTTTTTTTCGGCACCTGCTGCCGGAATACAGCTTGAAGTAAGCATGATTTGTGTTATATCGGGGTCAGCATCACAATTCCCACTAAAGTTTGGCTAAAAGTATCATTTTATTTGGATTCCAATACAAAAAACGAAAGAGTTTAGCATGTAGAAAGAGTGTTTGAAAAATTTTGCATTTTTAACCACTTTTGAGCGACAGCCGCGCGGCTTAGCAAAAATCGCAAATGTGGGCCAAAAGTCGTCGTCAAGGAAACATCCAAACAAGACTTTTCCTGCATTTCAACTGCCTCCAAAAGCACAGCAAAGGCATGAGTAAATGTCTACTTCTCATTCAAACCCTAACCCTAACCCTAGCTCGGGCACTTGTATTACTCTACTCCAATGAAAAACCTTGCCTTCACATCCTGTGTTCAAAAAGTTACCCAAATGTCTCCAAACTCGTCAGAAACATTGAATGCAATGCTTGAAAGCACCCTCATTGTATCTGCACTGAATCTGTTTTACAATTCCAGTATTTTTTTTTTCGGCACCTGCTGCCGGAATACAGCTTGAAGTAAGCATGATTTGTGTTATATCGGGGTCAGCATCACAATTCCCACTAAAGTTTGGCTAAAAGTATCATTTTATTTGGATTCCAATACAAAAAACGAAAGAGTTTAGCATGTAGAAAGTGTGTTTGAAAAATTTTGTATTTTTAACCACTTTTGAGCGACAGCCGCGCGGCTTAGCAAAAATCGCAAATGTGGGCCAAAAGTCGTCGTCAAGGAAACATCCAAACAAGACTTTTCCTGCATTTCAACTGCCTCCAAAAGCACAGCAAAGGCATCAGTAAATGTCTACTTCTCATTCAAACCCTAACCCTAACCCTAGCTCGGGCACTTGTATTACTCTACTCCAATGAAAAACCTTGCCTTCACATCCTGTGTTCAAAAAGTTACCCAAATGTCTCCAAACTCGTCAGAAACATTGAATGCAATGCATGAAAGCACCCTCATTGTATCTGCACTGAATCTGTTTTACAATTCCAGTATTTTTTTTTTCGGCACCTGCTGCCGGAATACAGCCTGAAGTAAGCATGATTTGTGTTATATCGGGGTCAGCATCACAATTCCCACTAAAGTTTGGCTAAAAGTATCATTTTATTTTGATTCCAATGCAAAAAACGAAAGAGTTTAGCATGTAGAAAGTGTGTTTGAAAAATTTTGCATTTTTAACCACTTTTGAATGACAGCCGCGCGGCTTAGCAAAAATCGCAAATGTGGGCCAAAAGTCGTCGTCAAGGAAACATCCAAACAAGACTTTTCCTGCATTTCAACTGCCTCCAAAAGCACAGCAAAGGCATCAGTAAATGTCTACTTCTCATTCAAACCCTAACCCTAACCCTAGCTCGGGCACTTGTATTACTCTACTCCAATAAAAAAACTTGCCTTCACATCCTGTGTTCAAAAAGTTACCCAAATGTCTCCAAACTCGTCAGAAACATTGAATGCAATGCTTGAAAGCACCCTCATTGTATCTGCACTGAATCTGTTTTACAATTCCAGTATTTTTTTTTCGGCACCTGCTGCCAGAATAGAGCTTGAAGTAAGCATGATTTGTGTTATATCGGGGTCAGCATCACAATTCCCACTAAAGTTTGGCTAAAAGTATCATTTTATTTGGATTCCAATACAAAAAAACGAAAGAGTTTAGCATGTAGAAGGTGTGTTTGAAAAATTTTGCATTTTTAACCACTTTTGAGCGACAGCCGCGCGGCTTAGCAAAAATCGCAAATGTGGGCCAAAAGTCGTCGTCAAGGAAACATCCAAACAAGACTTTTCCTGCATTTCAACTGCCTCCAAAAGCACAGCAAAGGCATCAGTAAATGTCTACTTCTCATTCAAACCCTAACCCTAACCCTAGCTCGGGCACTTGTATTACTCTACTCCAATGAAAAACCTTGCCTTCACATCCTGTGTTCAAAAAGTTACCCAAATGTCTCCAAACTCGTCAGAAACATTGAATGCAATGCATGAAAGCACCCTCATTGTATCTGCACTGAATCTGTTTTACAATTCCAGTATTTTTTTTTTCGGCACCTGCTGCCAGAACACAGCTTGAAGTAAGCATGATTTGTGTTATATCGGGGTCAGCATCACAATTCCCACTAAAGTTTGGCTAAAAGTATCATTTTATTTGGATTCCAATACAAAAAACGAAAGAGTTTAGCATGTAGAAAGAGTGTTTGAAAAATGTTGCATTTTTAACCACTTTTGAGCGACAGCCGCACGGCTTAGCAAAAATCGCAAATGTGGGCCAAAAGTCGTCGTCAAGGAAACATCCAAACAAGACTTTTCCTGCATTTCAACTGCCTCCAAAAGCACAGCAAAGGCATCAGTAAATGTCTACTTCTCATTCAAACCCTAACCCTAACCCTAGCTCGGGCACTTGTATTACTCTACTCCAATGAAAAACCTTGCCTTCACATCCTGTGTTCAAAAAGTTACCCAAATGTCTCCAAGCTCGTCAGAAACATTGAATGCAATGCTTGAAAGCACCCTCATTGTATCTGCACTGAATCTGTTTTACAATTCCAGTATTTTTTTTTTCGGCACCTGCTGCCGGAATACAGCTTGAAGTAAGCATGATTTGTGTTATATCGGGGTGAGCATCACAATTCCCACTAAAGTTTGGATAAAAGTATCATTTTATTTGGATTCCAATACAAAAAACGAAAGAGTTTAGCATGTAGAAAGTGTGTTTGAAAAATTTTGCATTTTTAACCACTTTTGAGCGACAGCCGCACGGCTTAGCAAAAATCGCAAATGTGGGCCAAAAGTCGTCGTCAAGGAAACATCCAAACAAGACTTTTCCTGCATTTCAACTGCCTCCAAAAGCACAGCAAAGGCATCAGTAAATGTCTACTTCTCATTCAAACCCTAACCCTAACCCTAGCTCGGGCACTTGTATTACTCTACTCCAATGAAAAACCTTGCCTTCACATCCTGTGTTCAAAAAGTTACCCAAATGTCTCCAAACTCGTCAGAAACATTGAATGCAATGCATGAAAGCACCCTCATTGTATCTGCACTGAATCTGTTTTACAATTCCAGTATTTTTTTTTTCGGCACCTGCTGCCAGAACACAGCTTGAAGTAAGCATGATTTGTGTTATATCGGGGTCAGCATCACAATTCCCACTAAAGTTTGGCTAAAAGTATCATTTTATTTGGATTCCAATACAAAAAACGAAAGAGTTTAGCATGTAGAAAGAGTGTTTGAAAAATGTTGCATTTTTAACCACTTTTGAGCGACAGCCGCACGGCTTAGCAAAAATCGCAAATGTGGGCCAAAAGTCGTCGTCAAGGAAACATCCAAACAAGACTTTTCCTGCATTTCAACTGCCTCCAAAAGCACAGCAAAGGCATCAGTAAATGTCTACTTCTCATTCAAACCCTAACCCTAACCCTAGCTCGGGCACTTGTATTACTCTACTCCAATGAAAAACCTTGCCTTCACATCCTGTGTTCAAAAAGTTACCCAAATGTCTCCAAACTCGTCAGAAACATTGAATGCAATGCTTGAAAGCACCCTCATTGTATCTGCACTGAATCTGTTTTACAATTCCAGTATTTTTTTTTCGGCACCTGCTGCCAGAATAGAGCTTGAAGTAAGCATGATTTGTGTTATATCGGGGTCAGCATCACAATTCCCACTAAAGTTTGGCTAAAAGTATCATTTTATTTGGATTCCAATACAAAAAACGAAAGAGTTTAGCATGTAGAAAGTGTGTTTGAAAAATTTTGCATTTTTAACCACTTTTGAGCGACAGCCGCGCGGCTTAGCAAAAATCGCAAATGTGGGCCAAAAGTCATCGTCAAGGAAACATCCAAACAAGACATTTCCTGCATTTCAACTGCCTCCAAAAGCACAGCAAAGGCATCAGTAAATGTCTACTTCTCATTCAAACCCTAACCCTAACCCTAGCTCGGGCACTTGTATTACTCTACTCCAATGAAAAACCTTGCCTTCACATCCTGTGTTCAAAAAGTTACCCAAATGTCTCCAAACTCGTCAGAAACATTGAATGCAATGCTTGAAAGCACCCTCATTGTATCTGCACTGAATCTGTTTTACAATTCCAGTATTTTTTTTTTCGGCACCTGCTGCCGGAATACAGCTTGAAGTAAGCATGATTTGTGTTATATCGGGGTCAGCATCACAATTCCCACTAAAGTTTGGCTAAAAGTATCATTTTATTTGGATTCCAATACAAAAAAACGAAAGAGTTTAGCATGTAGAAGGTGTGTTTGAAAAATTTTGCATTTTTAACCACTTTTGAGCGACAGCCGCGCGGCTTAGCAAAAATCGCAAATGTGGGCCAAAAGTCGTCGTCAAGGAAACATCCAAACAAGACTTTTCCTGCATTTCAACTGCCTCCAAAAGCACAGCAAAGGCATCAGTAAATGTCTACTTCTCATTCAAACCCTATTCCTAACCCTAGCTCGGGCACTTGTATTACTCTACTCCAATGAAAAACCTTGCCTTCACATCCTGTGTTCAAAAAGTTACCCAAATGTCTCCAAACTCGTCAGAAACATTGAATGCAATGCATGAAAGCACCCTCATTGTATCTGCACTGAATCTGTTTTACAATTCCAGTATTTTTTTTTTCGGCACCTGCTGCCAGAATACAGCTTGAAGTAAGCATGATTTGTGTTATATCGGGGTCAGCATCACTATTCCCACTAAAGTTTGGCTAAAAGTATCATTTTATTTGGATTCCAATACAAAAAACGAAAGAGTTTAGCATGTAGAAAGAGTGTTTGAAAAATGTTGCATTTTTAACCACTTTTGAGCGACACCCGCACGGCTTAGCAAAAATCGCAAATGTGGGCCAAAAGTCGTCGTCAAGGAAACATCCAAACAAGACTTTTCCTGCATTTCAACTGCCTCCAAAAGCACAGCAAAGGCATCAGTAAATGTCTACTTCTCATTCAAACCCTAACCCTAACCCTAGCTCGGGCACTTGTATTACTCTACTCCAATGAAAAACCTTGCCTTCACATCCTGTGTTCAAAAAGTTACCCAAATGTCTCCAAACTCGTCAGAAACATTGAATGCAATGCTTGAAAGCACCCTCATTGTATCTGCACTGAATCTGTTTTACAATTCCAGTATTTTTTTTTTCGGCACCTGCTGCCGGAATACAGCTTGAAGTAAGCATGATTTGTGTTATATCGGGGTCAGCATCACAATTCCCACTAAAGTTTGGCTAAAAGTATCATTTTATTTGGATTCCAATACAAAAAACGAAAGAGTTTAGCATGTAGAAAGAGTGTTTGAAAAATTTTGCATTTTTAACCACTTTTGAGCGACAGCCGCGCGGCTTAGCAAAAATCGCAAATGTGGGCCAAAAGTCGTCGTCAAGGAAACATCCAAACAAGACTTTTCCTGCATTTCAACTGCCTCCAAAAGCACAGCAAAGGCATCAGTAAATGTCTACTTCTCATTCAAACCCTAACCCTAACCCTAGCTCGGGCACTTGTATTACTGTACACCAATGAAAAACCTTGCCTTCACATCCTGTGTTCAAAAAGTTACCCAAATGTCTCCAAACTCATCAGAAACATTGAATGCAATGCTTGAAAGCACCATCATTGTATCTGCACTGAATCTGTTTTACAATTCCAGTATTTTTTTTTTCGGCACCTGCTGCCGGAATACAGCTTGAAGTAAGCATGATTTGTGTTATATCGGGGTCAGCATCACAATTCCCACTAAAGTTTGGCTAAAAGTATCATTTTATTTGGATTCCAATACAAAAAACGAAAGAGTTTAGCATGTAGAAAGAGTGTTTGAAAAATGTTGCATTTTTAACCACTTTTGAGCGACAGCCGCACGGCTTAGCAAAAATCGCAAATGTGGGCCAAAAGTCGTCGTCAAGGAAACATCCAAACAAGACTTTTCCTGCATTTCAACTGCCTCCAAAAGCACAGCAAAGGCATCAGTAAATGTCTACTTCTCATTCAAACCCTAACCCTAACCCTAGCTCGGGCACTTGTATTACTCTACTCCAATGAAAAACCTTGCCTTCACATCCTGTGTTCAAAAAGTTACCCAAATGTCTCCAAACTCGTCAGAAACATTGAATGCAATGCTTGAAAGCACCCTCATTGTATCTGCACTGAATCTGTTTTACAATTCCAGTATTTTTTTTTCGGCACCTGCTGCCAGAATAGAGCTTGAAGTAAGCATGATTTGTGTTATATCGGGGTCAGCATCACAATTCCCACTAAAGTTTGGCTAAAAGTATCATTTTATTTGGATTCCAATACAAAAAACGAAAGAGTTTAGCATGTAGAAAGTGTGTTTGAAAAATTTTGCATTTTTAACCACTTTTGAGCGACAGCCGCGCGGCTTAGCAAAAATCGCAAATGTGGGCCAAAAGTCATCGTCAAGGAAACATCCAAACAAGACATTTCCTGCATTTCAACTGCCTCCAAAAGCACAGCAAAGGCATCAGTAAATGTCTACTTCTCATTCAAACCCTAACCCTAACCCTAGCTCGGGCACTTGTATTACTCTACTCCAATGAAAAACCTTGCCTTCACATCCTGTGTTCAAAAAGTTACCCAAATGTCTCCAAACTCGTCAGAAACATTGAATGCAATGCTTGAAAGCACCCTCATTGTATCTGCACTGAATCTGTTTTACAATTCCAGTATTTTTTTTTTCGGCACCTGCTGCCGGAATACAGCTTGAAGTAAGCATGATTTGTGTTATATCGGGGTCAGCATCACAATTCCCACTAAAGTTTGGCTAAAAGTATCATTTTATTTGGATTCCAATACAAAAAAACGAAAGAGTTTAGCATGTAGAAGGTGTGTTTGAAAAATTTTGCATTTTTAACCACTTTTGAGCGACAGCCGCGCGGCTTAGCAAAAATCGCAAATGTGGGCCAAAAGTCGTCGTCAAGGAAACATCCAAACAAGACTTTTCCTGCATTTCAACTGCCTCCAAAAGCACAGCAAAGGCATCAGTAAATGTCTACTTCTCATTCAAACCCTATTCCTAACCCTAGCTCGGGCACTTGTATTACTCTACTCCAATGAAAAACCTTGCCTTCACATCCTGTGTTCAAAAAGTTACCCAAATGTCTCCAAACTCGTCAGAAACATTGAATGCAATGCATGAAAGCACCCTCATTGTATCTGCACTGAATCTGTTTTACAATTCCAGTATTTTTTTTTTCGGCACCTGCTGCCAGAATACAGCTTGAAGTAAGCATGATTTGTGTTATATCGGGGTCAGCATCACTATTCCCACTAAAGTTTGGCTAAAAGTATCATTTTATTTGGATTCCAATACAAAAAACGAAAGAGTTTAGCATGTAGAAAGAGTGTTTGAAAAATGTTGCATTTTTAACCACTTTTGAGCGACACCCGCACGGCTTAGCAAAAATCGCAAATGTGGGCCAAAAGTCGTCGTCAAGGAAACATCCAAACAAGACTTTTCCTGCATTTCAACTGCCTCCAAAAGCACAGCAAAGGCATCAGTAAATGTCTACTTCTCATTCAAACCCTAACCCTAACCCTAGCTCGGGCACTTGTATTACTCTACTCCAATGAAAAACCTTGCCTTCACATCCTGTGTTCAAAAAGTTACCCAAATGTCTCCAAACTCTTCAGAAACATTTAATGCAATGCTTGAAAGCACCTTCATTGTATCTGCACTGAATCTGTTTTACAATTCCAGTATTTTTTTTTTCGGCACCTGCTGCTGGAATACAGCCTGAAGTAAGCATGATTTGTGTTATATCGGGGTCAGCATCACAATTCCCACTAAAGTTTGGCTAAAATTATCATTTTATTTTGATTCCAATGCAAAAAACGAAAGAGTTTAGCATGTAGAAAGTGTGTTTGAAAAATTTTGCATTTTTAACCACTTTTGAGCGACAGCCGCGCGGCTTAGCAAAAATCGCAAATGTGGGCCAAAAGTCGTCGTCAAGGAAACATCCAAACAAGACTTTTCCTGCATTTCAACTGCCTCCAAAAGCACAGCAAAGGCATCAGTAAATGTCTACTTCTCATTCAAACCCTAACCCTAACCCTAGCTCGGGCACTTGTATTACTCTACTCCAATGAAAAACCTTGCCTTCACATCCTGTGTTCAAAAAGTTACCCAAATGTCTCCAAACTCGTCAGAAACATTGAATGCAATGCTTGAAAGCACCCTCATTGTATCTGCACTGAATCTGTTTTACAATTCCAGTATTTTTTTTTTCGGCACCTGCTGCCAGAATAGAGCTTGAAGTAAGCATGATTTGTGTTATATCGGGGTCAGCATCACAATTCCCACTAAAGTTTGGCTAAAAGTATCATTTTATTTGGATTCCAATACAAAAAACGAAAGAGTTTAGCATATAGAAAGTGTGTTTGAAAAATTTTGCATTTTTAACCACTTTTGAGCGACAGCCGCGCGGCTTAGCAAAAATCGCAAATGTGGGCCAAAAGTCGTCGTCAAGGAAACATCCAAACAAGACTTTTCCTGCATTTCAACTGCCTCCAAAAGCACAGCAAAGGCATCAGTAAATGTCTACTTCTCATTCAAACCCTAACCCTAACCCTAGCTCGGGCACTTGTATTACTCTACTCCAATAAAAAACCTTGCCTTCACATCCTGTGTTCAAAAAGTTACCCAAATGTCTCCAAACTCGTCAGAAACATTGAATGCAATGCTTGAAAGCACCCTCATTGTATCTGCACTGAATCTGTTTTACAATTCCAGTATTTTTTTTTTCGGCACCTGCTGCCAGAATACACCTTGAAGTAAGCATGATTTGTGTTATATCGGGGTCAGCATCACAATTCCCACTAAAGTTTGGCTAAAAGTATCATTTTATTTGGATTCCAATACAAAAAACGAAAGAGTTTAGCATGTAGAAAGAGTGTTTGAAAAATGTTGCATTTTTAACCACTTTTGAGCGACAGCCGCACGGCTTAGCAAAAATCGCAAATGTGGGCCAAAAGTTGTCGTCAAGGAAACATCCAAACAAGACTTTTCCTGCATTTCAACTGCCTCCAAAAGCACAGCAAAGGCATCAGTAAATGTCTACTTCTCATTCAAACCCTAACCCTAACCCTAGCTCGGGCACTTGTATTACTCTACTCCAATGAAAAACCTTGCCTTCACATCCTGTGTTCAAAAAGTTACCCAAATGTCTCCAAACTCGTCAGAAACATTGAATGCCATGCTTGAAAGCACCCTCATTGTATCTGCACTGAATCTGTTTTACAATTCCAGTATTTTTTTTTTCGGCACCTGCTGCCGGAATACAGCTTGAAGTAAGCATGATTTGTGTTATATCAGGGTCAGCATCACAATTCCCACTAAAGTTTGGCTAAAAGTATCATTTTATTTGGATTCCAATACAAAAAACGAAAGAGTTTAGCATGTAGAAAGTGTGTTTGAAAAATTTTGCATTTTTAACCACTTTTGAGCGACAGCCGCGCGGCTTAGCAAAAATCGCAAATGTGGGCCAAAAGTCGTCGTCAAGGAAACATCCAAACAAGACTTTTCCTGCATTTCAACTGCCTCCAAAAGCACAGCAAAGGCATCAGTAAATGTCTACTTCTCATTCAAACCCTAACCCTAACCCTAGCTCGGGCACTTGTATTACTCTACTCCAATAAAAAACCTTGCCTTCACATCCTGTGTTCAAAAAGTTACCCAAATGTCTCCAAACTCGTCAGAAACATTGAATGCAATGCTTGAAAGCACCCTCATTGTATCTGCACTGAATCTGTTTTACAATTCCAGTATTTTTTTTTTCGGCACCTGCTGCCAGAATACAGCTTGAAGTAAGCATGATTTGTGTTATATCGGGGTCAGCATCACAATTCCCACTAAAGTTTGGCTAAAAGTATCATTTTATTTGGATTCCAATACAAAAAACGAAAGAGTTTAGCATGTAGAAAGAGTGTTTGAAAAATTTTGCATTTTTAACCACTTTTGAGCGACAGCCGCGCGGCTTAGCAAAAATCGCAAATGTGGGCCAAAAGTCGTCGTCAAGGAAACATCCAAACAAGACTTTTCCTGCATTTCAACTGCCTCCAAAAGCACAGCAAAGGCATCAGTAAATGTCTACTTCTCATTCAAACCCTAACCCTAACCCTAGCTCGGGCACTTGTATTACTCTACTCCAATTAAAAACCTTGCCTTCACATCCTGTGTTCAAAAAGTTACCCAAATGTCTCCAAACTCGTCAGAAACATTGAATGCAATGCTTGAAAGCACCCTCATTGTATCTGCACTGAATCTGTTTTACAATTCCAGTATTTTTTTTTTCGTCACCTGCTGCCAGAATACAGCTTGAAGTAAGCATGATTTGTGTTATATCGGGGTCAGCATCACAATTCCCCCTAAAGTTTGGCTAAAAGTATCATCTTATTTGGATTCCAATACAAAAAACGAAAGAGTTTAGCATGTAGAAAGAGTGTTTGAAAAATTTTGCATTTTTAACCACTTTTGAGCGACAGCCGCGCGGCTTAGCAAAAATCGCAAATGTGGGCCAAAAGTCGTCGTCAAGGAAACATCCAAACAAGACTTTTCCTGCATTTCAACTGCCTCCAAAAGCACAGCAAAGGCATCAGTAAATGTCTACTTCTCATTCAAACCCTAACCCTAACCCTAGCTCGGGCACTTGTATTACTCTACTCCAATAAAAAACCTTGCCTTCACATCCTGTGTTCAAAAAGTTACCCAAATGTCTCCAAACTCGTCAGAAACATTGAATGCAATGCTTGAAAGCACCCTCATTGTATCTGCACTGAATCTGTTTTACAATTCCAGTATTTTTTTTTTCGGCACCTGCTGCCGGAATACAGCTTGAAGTAAGCATGATTTGTGTTATATCGGGGTCAGCATCACAATTCCCACTAAAGTTTGGCTAAAAGTATCATTTTATTTGGATTCCAATACAAAAAACGAAAGAGTTTAGCATGTAGAAAGAGTGTTTGAAAAATTTTGCATTTTTAACCACTTTTGAGCGACAGCCGCGCGGCTTAGCAAAAATCGCAAATGTGGGCCAAAAGTCGTCGTCAAGGAAACATCCAAACAAGACTTTTCCTGCATTTCAACTGCCTCCAAAAGCACAGCAAAGGCATCAGTAAATGTCTACTTCTCATTCAAACCCTAACCCTAACCCTAGCTTGGGCACTTGTATTACTGTACACCAATGAAAAACCTTGCCTTTACATCCTGTGTTCAAAAAGTTACCCAAATGTCTCCAAACTCGTCAGAAACATTGAATGCAATGCTTGAAAGCACCCTCATTGTATCTGCACTGAATCTGTTTTACAATTCCAGTATTTTTTTTTTCGGCACCTGCTGCCAGAATACAGCTTGAAGTAAGCATGATTTGTGTTATATCGGGGTCAGCATCACAATTCCCACTAAAGTTTGGCTAAAAGTATCATTTTATTTGGATTCCAATACAAAAAACGAAAGAGTTTAGCATGTAGAAAGTGTGTTTGAAAAATTTTGCATTTTTAACCACTTTTGAGCGACAGCCGCGCGGCTTAGCAAAAATCGCAAATGTGGGCCAAAAGTCGTCGTCAAGGAAACATCCAAACAAGACTTTTCCTGCATTTCAACTGCCTCCAAAAGCACAGCAAAGGCATCAGTAAATGTCTACTTCTCATTCAAACCCTAACCCTAACCCTAGCTCGGGCACTTGTATTACTCTACTCCAATAAAAAACCTTGCCTTCACATCCTGTGTTCAAAAAGTTACCCAAATGTCTCCAAACTCGTCAGAAACATTGAATGCAATGCTTGAAAGCACCCTCATTGTATCTGCACTGAATCTGTTTTACAATTCCAGTATTTTTTTTTTCGGCACCTGCTGCCAGAATACAGCTTGAAGTAAGCATGATTTGTGTTATATCGGGGTCAGCATCACAATTCCCACTAAAGTTTGGCTAAAAGTATCATTTTATTTGGATTCCAATACAAAAAATGAAAGAGTTTAGCATGTAGAAAGAGTGTTTGAAAAATTTTGCATTTTTAACCACTTTTGAGCGACAGCCGCGCGGCTTAGCAAAAATCGCAAATGTGGGCCAAAAGTCGTCGTCAAGGAAACATCCAAACAAGACTTTTCCTGCATTTCAACTGCCTCCAAAAGCACAGCAAAGGCATCAGTAAATGTCTACTTCTCATTCAAACCCTAACCCTAACCCTAGCTCGGGCACTTGTATTACTCTACTCCAATGAAAAACCTTGCCTTCACATCCTGTGTTCAAAAAGTTACCCAAATGTCTCCAAACTCGTCAGAAACATTGAATGCAATGCATGAAAGCACCCTCATTGTATCTGCACTGAATCTGTTTTACAATTCCAGTATTTTTTTTTTCGGCACCTGCTGCCAGAACACAGCTTGAAGTAAGCATGATTTGTGTTATATCGGGGTCAGCATCACAATTCCCACTAAAGTTTGGCTAAAAGTATCATTTTATTTGGATTCCAATACAAAAAACGAAAGAGTTTAGCATGTAGAAAGAGTGTTTGAAAAATTTTGCATTTTTAACCACTTTTGAGCGACAGCCGCGCGGCTTAGCAAAAATCGCAAATGTGGGCCAAAAGTCGTCGTCAAGGAAACATCCAAACAAGACTTTTCCTGCATTTCAACTGCCTCCAAAAGCACAGCAAAGGCATCAGTAAATGTCTACTTCTCATTCAAACCCTAACCCTAACCCTAGCTTGGGCACTTGTATTACTGTACACCAATGAAAAACCTTGCCTTTACATCCTGTGTTCAAAAAGTTACCCAAATGTCTCCAAACTCGTCAGAAACATTGAATGCAATGCTTGAAAGCACCCTCATTGTATCTGCACTGAATCTGTTTTACAATTCCAGTATTTTTTTTTTCGGCACCTGCTGCCAGAATACAGCTTGAAGTAAGCATGATTTGTGTTATATCGGGGTCAGCATCACAATTCCCACTAAAGTTTGGCTAAAAGTATCATTTTATTTGGATTCCAATACAAAAAACGAAAGAGTTTAGCATGTAGAAAGTGTGTTTGAAAAATTTTGCATTTTTAACCACTTTTGAGCGACAGCCGCGCGGCTTAGCAAAAATCGCAAATGTGGGCCAAAAGTCGTCGTCAAGGAAACATCCAAACAAGACTTTTCCTGCATTTCAACTGCCTCCAAAAGCACAGCAAAGGCATCAGTAAATGTCTACTTCTCATTCAAACCCTAACCCTAACCCTAGCTCGGGCACTTGTATTACTCTACTCCAATAAAAAACCTTGCCTTCACATCCTGTGTTCAAAAAGTTACCCAAATGTCTCCAAACTCGTCAGAAACATTGAATGCAATGCTTGAAAGCACCCTCATTGTATCTGCACTGAATCTGTTTTACAATTCCAGTATTTTTTTTTTCGTCACCTGCTGCCAGAATACAGCTTGAAGTAAGCATGATTTGTGTTATATCGGGGTCAGCATCACAATTCCCCCTAAAGTTTGGCTAAAAGTATCATCTTATTTGGATTCCAATACAAAAAACGAAAGAGTTTAGCATGTAGAAAGAGTGTTTGAAAAATTTTGCATTTTTAACCACTTTTGAGCGACAGCCGCGCGGCTTAGCAAAAATCGCAAATGCGGGAAAAAAATTGTCGTCATCAAGGAAACATCCAAACAAGACTTTTCCTGCATTTCAACTGCCTCCAAAAGCACAGCAAAGGCATCAGTAAATGTCTACTTCTCATTCAAACCCTAACCCTAACCCTAGCTCGGGCACTTGTATTACTCTACTCCAATAAAAAACCTTGCCTTCACATCCTGTGTTCAAAAAGTTACCCAAATGTCTCCAAACTCGTCAGAAACATTGAATGCAATGCTTGAAAGCACCCTCATTGTATCTGCACTGAATCTGTTTTACAATTCCAGTATTTTTTTTTTCGGCACCTGCTGCCGGAATACAGCTTGAAGTAAGCATGATTTGTGTTATATCGGGGTCAGCATCACAATTCCCACTAAAGTTTGGCTAAAAGTATCATTTTATTTGGATTCCAATACAAAAAACGAAAGAGTTTAGCATGTAGAAAGAGTGTTTGAAAAATTTTGCATTTTTAACCACTTTTGAGCGACAGCCGCGCGGCTTAGCAAAAATCGCAAATGTGGGCCAAAAGTCTTCGTCAAGGAAACATCCAAACAAGACTTTTCCTGCATTTCAACTGCCTCCAAAAGCACAGCAAAGGCATCAGTAAATGTCTACTTCTCATTCAAACCCTAACCCTAACCCTAGCTCGGGCACTTGTATTACTCTACTCCAATGAAAAACCTTGCCTTCACATCCTGTGTTCAAAAAGTTACCCAAATGTCTCCAAACTCGTCAGAAACATTGAATGCAATGCTTGAAAGCACCCTCATTGTATCTGCACTGAATCTGTTTTACAATTCCAGTATTTTTTTTTTCGGCACCTGCTGCCGGAATACAGCTTGAAGTAAGCATGATTTGTGTTATATCGGGGTCAGCATCACAATTCCCACTAAAGTTTGGCTAAAAGTATCATTTTATTTGGATTCCAATACAAAAAACGAAAGAGTTTAGCATGTAGAAAGAGTGTTTGAAAAATTTTGCATTTTTAACCACTTTTGAGCGACAGCCGCGCGGCTTAGCAAAAATCGCAAATGTGGGCCAAAAGTCGTCGTCAAGGAAACATCCAAACAAGACTTTTCCTGCATTTCAACTGCCTCCAAAAGCACAGCAAAGGCATCAGTAAATGTCTACTTCTCATTCAAACCCTAACCCTAACCCTAGCTTGGGCACTTGTATTACTGTACACCAATGAAAAACCTTGCCTTTACATCCTGTGTTCAAAAAGTTACCCAAATGTCTCCAAACTCGTCAGAAACATTGAATGCAATGCTTGAAAGCACCCTCATTGTATCTGCACTGAATCTGTTTTACAATTCCAGTATTTTTTTTTTCGGCACCTGCTGCCAGAATACAGCTTGAAGTAAGCATGATTTGTGTTATATCGGGGTCAGCATCACAATTCCCACTAAAGTTTGGCTAAAAGTATGATTTTATTTGGATTCCAATACAAAAAACGAAAGAGTTTAGCATGTAGAAAGTGTGTTTGAAAAATTTTGCATTTTTAACCACTTTTGAGCGACAGCCGCGCGGCTTAGCAAAAATCGCAAATGTGGGCCAAAAGTCGTCGTCAAGGAAACATCCAAACAAGACTTTTCCTGCATTTCAACTGCCTCCAAAAGCACAGCAAAGGCATCAGTAAATGTCTACTTCTCATTCAAACCCTAACCCTAACCCTAGCTCGGGCACTTGTATTACTCTACTCCAATAAAAAACCTTGCCTTCACATCCTGTGTTCAAAAAGTTACCCAAATGTCTCCAAACTCGTCAGAAACATTGAATGCAATGCTTGAAAGCACCCTCATTGTATCTGCACTGAATCTGTTTTACAATTCCAGTATTTTTTTTTTCGGCACCTGCTGCCAGAATACAGCTTGAAGTAAGCATGATTTGTGTTATATCGGGGTCAGCATCACAATTCCCACTAAAGTTTGGCTACAAGTATCATTTTATTTGGATTCCAATACAAAAAACGAAAGAGTTTAGCATGTAGAAAGAGTGTTTGAAAAATTTTGCATTTTTAACCACTTTTGAGCGACAGCCGCGCGGCTTAGCAAAAATCGCAAATGTGGGCCAAAAGTCGTCGTCAAGGAAACATCCAAACAAGACTTTTCCTGCATTTCAACTGCCTCCAAAAGCACAGCAAAGGCATCAGTAAATGTCTACTTCTCATTCAAACCCTAACCCTAACCCTAGCTCGGGCACTTGTATTACTCTACTCCAATGAAAAACCTTGCCTTCACATCCTGTGTTCAAAAAGTTACCCAAATGTCTCCAAACTCGTCAGAAACATTGAATGCAATGCATGAAAGCACCCTCATTGTATCTGCACTGAATCTGTTTTACAATTCCAGTATTTTTTTTTTCGGCACCTGCTGCCAGAACACAGCTTGAAGTAAGCATGATTTGTGTTATATCGGGGTCAGCATCACAATTCCCACTAAAGTTTGGCTAAAAGTATCATTTTATTTGCATTCCAATACAAAAAACGAAAGAGTTTAGCATGTAGAAAGAGTGTTTGAAAAATTTTGCATTTTTAACCACTTTTGAGCGACAGCCGCGCGGCTTAGCAAAAATCGCAAATGTGGGCCAAAAGTCGTCGTCAAGGAAACATCCAAACAAGACTTTTCCTGCATTTCAACTGCCTCCAAAAGCACAGCAAAGGCATCAGTAAATGTCTACTTCTCATTCAAACCCTAACCCTAACCCTAGCTCGGGCACTTGTATTACTCTACTCCAATAAAAAACCTTGCCTTCACATCCTGTGTTCAAAAAGTTACCCAAATGTCTCCAAACTCGTCAGAAACATTGAATGCAATGCTTGAAAGCACCCTCATTGTATCTGCACTGAATCTGTTTTACAATTCCAGTATTTTTTTTTTCGGCACCTGCTGCCAGAATACAGCTTGAAGTAAGCATGATTTGTGTTATATCGGGGTCAGCATCACAATTCCCACTAAAGTTTGGCTAAAAGTATCATTTTATTTGGATTCCAATACAAAAAACGAAAGAGTTTAGCATGTAGAAAGAGTGTTTGAAAAATTTTGCATTTTTAACCACTTTTGAGCGACAGCCGCGCGGCTTAGCAAAAATCGCAAATGTGGGCCAAAAGTCGTCGTCAAGGAAACATCCAAACAAGACTTTTCCTGCATTTCAACTGCCTCCAAAAGCACAGCAAAGGCATCAGTAAATGTCTACTTCTCATTCAAACCCTAACCCTAACCCTAGCTCGGGCACTTGTATTACTCTACTCCAATGAAAAACCTTGCCTTCACATCCTGTGTTCAAAAAGTTACCCAAATGTCTCCAAACTCGTCAGAAACATTGAATGCAATGCATGAAAGCACCCTCATTGTATCTGCACTGAATCTGTTTTACAATTCCAGTATTTTTTTTTTCGGCACCTGCTGCCAGAATACAGCTTGAAGTAAGCATGATTTGTGTTATATCGGGGTCAGCATCACAATTCCCCCTAAAGTTTGGCTAAAAGTATCATCTTATTTGGATTCCAATACAAAAAACGAAAGAGTTTAGCATGTAGAAAGAGTGTTTGAAAAATTTTGCATTTTTAACCACTTTTGAGCGACAGCCGCGCGGCTTAGCAAAAATCGCAAATGTGGGCCAAAAGTCGTCGTCAAGGAAACATCCAAACAAGACTTTTCCTGCATTTCAACTGCCTCCAAAAGCACAGCAAAGGCATCAGTAAATGTCTACTTCTCATTCAAACCCTAACCCTAACCCTAGCTCGGGCACTTGTATTACTCTACTCCAATAAAAAACCTTGCCTTCACATCCTGTGTTCAAAAAGTTACCCAAATGTCTCCAAACTCGTCAGAAACATTGAATGCAATGCTTGAAAGCACCCTCATTGTATCTGCACTGAATCTGTTTTACAATTCCAGTATTTTTTTTTTCGGCACCTGCTGCCGGAATACAGCTTGAAGTAAGCATGATTTGTGTTATATCGGGGTCAGCATCACAATTCCCACTAAAGTTTGGCTAAAAGTATCATTTTATTTGGATTCCAATACAAAAAACGAAAGAGTTTAGCATGTAGAAAGAGTGTTTGAAAAATTTTGCATTTTTAACCACTTTTGAGCGACAGCCGCGCGGCTTAGCAAAAATCGCAAATGTGGGCCAAAAGTCTTCGTCAAGGAAACATCCAAACAAGACTTTTCCTGCATTTCAACTGCCTCCAAAAGCACAGCAAAGGCATCAGTAAATGTCTACTTCTCATTCAAACCCTAACCCTAACCCTAGCTCGGGCACTTGTATTACTCTACTCCAATGAAAAACCTTGCCTTCACATCCTGTGTTCAAAAAGTTACCCAAATGTCTCCAAACTCGTCAGAAACATTGAATGCAATGCTTGAAAGCACCCTCATTGTATCTGCACTGAATCTGTTTTACAATTCCAGTATTTTTTTTTTCGGCACCTGCTGCCGGAATGCAGCTTGAAGTAAGCATGATTTGTGTTATATCGGGGTCAGCATCACAATTCCCACTAAAGTTTGGCTAAAAGTATCATTTTATTTGGATTCCAATACAAAAAACGAAAGAGTTTAGCATGTAGAAAGAGTGTTTGAAAAATTTTGCATTTTTAACCACTTTTGAGCGACAGCCGCGCGGCTTAGCAAAAATCGCAAATGTGGGCCAAAAGTCGTCGTCAAGGAAACATCCAAACAAGACTTTTCCTGCATTTCAACTGCCTCCAAAAGCACAGCAAAGGCATCAGTAAATGTCTACTTCTCATTCAAACCCTAACCCTAACCCTAGCTCGGGCACTTGTATTACTCTACTCCAATAAAAAACCTTGCCTTCACATCCTGTGTTCAAAAAGTTACCCAAATGTCTCCAAACTCGTCAGAAACATTGAATGCAATGCTTGAAAGCACCCTCATTGTATCTGCACTGAATCTGTTTTACAATTCCAGTATTTTTTTTTTCGGCACCTGCTGCCAGAATACAGCTTGAAGTAAGCATGATTTGTGTTATATCGGGGTCAGCATCACAATTCCCACTAAAGTTTGGCTAAAAGTATCATTTTATTTGGATTCCAATACAAAAAACGAAAGAGTTTAGCATGTAGAAAGAGTGTTTGAAAAATTTTGCATTTTTAACCACTTTTGAGCGACAGCCGCGCGGCTTAGCAAAAATCGCAAATGTGGGCCAAAAGTCGTCGTCAAGGAAACATCCAAACAAGACTTTTCCTGCATTTCAACTGCCTCCAAAAGCACAGCAAAGGCATCAGTAAATGTCTACTTCTCATTCAAACCCTAACCCTAACCCTAGCTCGGGCACTTGTATTACTCTACTCCAATGAAAAACCTTGCCTTCACATCCTGTGTTCAAAAAGTTACCCAAATGTCTCCAAACTCGTCAGAAACATTGAATGCAATGCATGAAAGCACCCTCATTGTATCTGCACTGAATCTGTTTTACAATTCCAGTATTTTTTTTTTCGGCACCTGCTGCCAGAATACAGCTTGAAGTAAGCATGATTTGTGTTATATCGGGGTCAGCATCACAATTCCCACTAAAGTTTGGCTAAAAGTATCATTTTATTTGGATTCCAATACAAAAAACGAAAGAGTTTAGCATGTAGAAAGTGTGTTTGAAAAATTTTGCATTTTTAACCACTTTTGAGCGACAGCCGCGCGGCTTAGCAAAAATCGCAAATGTGGGCCAAAAGTCGTCGTCAAGGAAACATCCAAACAAGACTTTTCCTGCATTTCAACTGCCTCCAAAAGCACAGCAAAGGCATCAGTAAATGTCTACTTCTCATTCAAACCCTAACCCTAACCCTAGCTCGGGCACTTGTATTACTCTACTCCAATAAAAAACCTTGCCTTCACATCCTGTGTTCAAAAAGTTACCCAAATGTCTCCAAACTCGTCAGAAACATTGAATGCAATGCATGAAAGCACCCTCATTGTATCTGCACTGAATCTGTTTTACAATTCCAGTATTTTTTTTTTCGGCACCTGCTGCCAGAACACAGCTTGAAGTAAGCATGATTTGTGTTATATCGGGGTCAGCATCACAATTCCCACTAAAGTTTGGCTAAAAGTATCATTTTATTTGGATTCCAATACAAAAAACGAAAGAGTTTAGCATGTAGAAAGAGTGTTTGAAAAATTTTGCATTTTTAACCACTTTTGAGCGACAGCCGCGCGGCTTAGCAAAAATCGCAAATGTGGGCCAAAAGTCGTCGTCAAGGAAACATCCAAACAAGACTTTTCCTGCATTTCAACTGCCTCCAAAAGCACAGCAAAGGCATCAGTAAATGTCTACTTCTCATTCAAACCCTAACCCTAACCCTAGCTCGGGCACTTGTATTACTCTACTCCAATGAAAAACCTTGCCTTCACATCCTGTGTTCAAAAAGTTACCCAAATGTCTCCAAACTCGTCAGAAACATTGAATGCAATGCTTGAAAGCACCCTCATTGTATCTGCACTGAATCTGTTTTACAATTCCAGTATTTTTTTTTTCGGCACCTGCTGCCGGAATACAGCTTGAAGTAAGCATGATTTGTGTTATATCGGGGTCAGCATCACAATTCCCACTAAAGTTTGGCTAAAAGTATCATTTTATTTGGATTCCAATACAAAAAACGAAAGAGTTTAGCATGTAGAAAGAGTGTTTGAAAAATTTTGCATTTTTAACCACTTTTGAGCGACAGCCGCGCGGCTTAGCAAAAATCGCAAATGTGGGCCAAAAGTCGTCGTCAAGGAAACATCCAAACAAGACTTTTCCTGCATTTCAACTGCCTCCAAAAGCACAGCAAAGGCATCAGTAAATGTCTACTTCTCATTCAAACCCTAACCCTAACCCTAGCTTGGGCACTTGTATTACTGTACACCAATGAAAAACCGTGCCTTTACATCCTGTGTTCAAAAAGTTACCCAAATGTCTCCAAACTCGTCAGAAACATTGAATGCAATGCTTGAAAGCACCCTCATTGTATCTGCACTGAATCTGTTTTACAATTCCAGTATTTTTTTTTTCGGCACCTGCTGCCAGAATACAGCTTGAAGTAAGCATGATTTGTGTTATATCGGGGTCAGCATCACAATTCCCACTAAAGTTTGGCTAAAAGTATCATTTTATTTGGATTCCAATACAAAAAACGAAAGAGTTTAGCATGTAGAAAGTGTGTTTGAAAAATTTTGCATTTTTAACCACTTTTGAGCGACAGCCGCGCGGCTTAGCAAAAATCGCAAATGTGGGCCAAAAGTCGTCGTCAAGGAAACATCCAAACAAGACTTTTCCTGCATTTCAACTGCCTCCAAAAGCACAGCAAAGGCATCAGTAAATGTCTACTTCTCATTCAAACCCTAACCCTAACCCTAGCTCGGGCACTTGTATTACTCTACTCCAATAAAAAACCTTGCCTTCACATCCTGTGTTCAAAAAGTTACCCAAATGTCTCCAAACTCGTCAGAAACATTGAATGCAATGCTTGAAAGCACCCTCATTGTATCTGCACTGAATCTGTTTTACAATTCCAGTATTTTTTTTTTCGGCACCTGCTGCCAGAATACAGCTTGAAGTAAGCATGATTTGTGTTATATCGGGGTCAGCATCACAATTCCCACTAAAGTTTGGCTAAAAGTATCATTTTATTTGGATTCCAATACAAAAAACGAAAGAGTTTAGCATGTAGAAAGAGTGTTTGAAAAATTTTGCATTTTTAACCACTTTTGAGCGACAGCCGCGCGGCTTAGCAAAAATCGCAAATGTGGGCCAAAAGTCGTCGTCAAGGAAACATCCAAACAAGACTTTTCCTGCATTTCAACTGCCTCCAAAAGCACAGCAAAGGCATCAGTAAATGTCTACTTCTCATTCAAACCCTAACCCTAACCCTAGCTCGGGCACTTGTATTACTCTACTCCAATGAAAAACCTTGCCTTCACATCCTGTGTTCAAAAAGTTACCCAAATGTCTCCAAACTCGTCAGAAACATTGAATGCAATGCATGAAAGCACCCTCATTGTATCTGCACTGAATCTGTTTTACAATTCCAGTATTTTTTTTTTCGGCACCTGCTGCCAGAACACAGCTTGAAGTAAGCATGATTTGTGTTATATCGGGGTCAGCATCACAATTCCCACTAAAGTTTGGCTAAAAGTATCATTTTATTTGGATTCCAATACAAAAAACGAAAGAGTTTAGCATGTAGAAAGTGTGTTTGAAAAATTTTGCATTTTTAACCACTTTTGAGCGACAGCCGCGCGGCTTAGCAAAAATCGCAAATGTGGGCCAAAAGTCGTCGTCAAGGAAACATCCAAACAAGACTTTTCCTGCATTTCAACTGCCTCCAAAAGCACAGCAAAGGCATCAGTAAATGTCTACTTCTCATTCAAACCCTAACCCTAACCCTAGCTCGGGCACTTGTATTACTCTACTCCAATGAAAAACCTTGCCTTCACATCCTGTGTTCAAAAAGTTACCCAAATGTCTCCAAACTCTTCAGAAACATTTAATGCAATGCTTGAAAGCACCTTCATTGTATCTGCACTGAATCTGTTTTACAATTCCAGTATTTTTTTTTTCGGCACCTGCTGCTGGAATACAGCCTGAAGTAAGCATGATTTGTGTTATATCGGGGTCAGCATCACAATTCCCACTAAAGTTTGGCTAAAAGTATCATTTTATTTGGATTCCAATACAAAAAACGAAAGAGTTTAGCATGTAGAAAGTGTGTTTGAAAAATTTTGCATTTTTAACCACTTTTGAGCGACAGCCGCGCGGCTTAGCAAAAATCGCAAATGTGGGCCAAAAGTCATCGTCAAGGAAACATCCAAACAAGACTTTTCCTGCATTTCAACTGCCTCCAAAAGCACAGCAAAGGCATCAGTAAATGTCTACTTCTCATTCAAACCCTAACCCTAACCCTAGCTCGGGCACTTGTATTACTCTACTCCAATAAAAAACCTTGCCTTCACATCCTGTGTTCAAAAAGTTACCCAAATGTCTCCAAACTCGTCAGAAACATTGAATGCAATGCTTGAAAGCACCCTCATTGTATCTGCACTGAATCTGTTTTACAATTCCAGTATTTTTTTTTTCGGCACCTGCTGCCGGAATACAGCTTGAAGTAAGCATGATTTGTGTTATATCGGGGTCAGCATCACAATTCCCACTAAAGTTTGGCTAAAAGTATCATTTTATTTGGATTCCAATACAAAAAAACGAAAGAGTTTAGCATGTAGAAGGTGTGTTTGAAAAATTTTGCATTTTTAACCACTTTTGAGCGACAGCCGCGCGGCTTAGCAAAAATCGCAAATGTGGGCCAAAAGTCGTCGTCAAGGAAACATCCAAACAAGACTTTTCCTGCATTTCAACTGCCTCCAAAAGCACAGCAAAGGCATCAGTAAATGTCTACTTCTCATTCAAACCCTAACCCTAACCCTAGCTCGGGCACTTGTATTACTCTACTCCAATGAAAAACCTTGCCTTCACATCCTGTGTTCAAAAAGTTACCCAAATGTCTCCAAACTCGTCAGAAACATTGAATGCAATGCTTGAAAGCACCCTCATTGTATCTGCACTGAATCTGTTTTACAATTCCAGTATTTTTTTTTTCGGCACCTGCTGCCAGAAAACAGCTTGAAGTAAGCATGATTTGTGTTATATCGGGGTCAGCATCACAATTCCCACTAAAGTTTGGCTAAAAGTATCATTTTATTTGGATTCCAATACAAAAAACGAAAGAGTTTAGCATGTAGAAAGTGTGTTTGAAAAATTTTGCATTTTTAACCACTTTTGAGCGACAGCCGCGCGGCTTAGCAAAAATCGCAAATGTGGGCCAAAAGTCGTCGTCAAGGAAACATCCAAACAAGACTTTTCCTGCATTTCAACTGCCTCCAAAAGCACAGCAAAGGCATCAGTAAATGTCTACTTCTCATTCAAACCCTAACCCTAACCCTAGCTCGGGCACTTGTATTACTCTACTCCAATGAAAAACCTTGCCTTCACATCCTGTGTTCAAAAAGTTACTTAAATGTCTCCAAACTCGTCAGAAACATTGAATGCAATGCTTGAAAGCACCCTCATTGTATCTGCACTGAATCTGTTTTACAATTCCAGTATTTTTTTTTTCGGCACCTGCTGCCGGAATACAGCTTGAAGTAAGCATGATTTGTGTTATATCGGGGTCAGCATCACAATTCCCACTAAAGTTTGGCTAAAAGTATCATTTTATTTGGATTCCAATACAAAAAACGAAAGAGTTTAACATGTAGAAAGTGTGTTTGAAAAATTTTGCATTTTTAACCACTTTTGAGCGACAGCCGCGCGGCTTAGCAAAAATCGCAAATGTGGGCCAAAAGTCGTCGTCAAGGAAACATCCAAACAAGACTTTTCCTGCATTTCAACTGCCTCCAAAAGCACAGCAAAGGCATCAGTAAATGTCTACTTCTCATTCAAACCCTAACCCTAACCCTAGCTCGGGCACTTGTATTACTCTACTCCAATAAAAAACCTTGCCTTCACATCCTGTGTTCAAAAAGTTACCCAAATGTCTCCAAACTCGTCAGAAACATTGAATGCAATGCTTGAAAGCACCCTCATTGTATCTGCACTGAATCTGTTTTACAATTCCAGTATTTTTTTTTTCGGCACCTGCTGCCAGAATACAGCTTGAAGTAAGCATGATTTGTGTTATATCGGGGTCAGCATCACAATTCCCACTAAAGTTTGGCTAAAAGTATCATTTTATTTGGATTCCAATACAAAAAACGAAAGAGTTTAGCATGTAGAAAGAGTTTTTGAAAAATTTTGCATTTTTAACCACTTTTGAGCGACAGCCGCGCGGCTTAGCAAAAATCGCAAATGTGGGCCAAAAGTCGTCGTCAAGGAAACATCCAAACAAGACTTTTCCTGCATTTCAACTGCCTCCAAAAGCACAGCAAAGGCATCAGTAAATGTCTACTTCTCATTCAAACCCTAACCCTAACCCTAGCTCGGGCACTTGTATTACTGTACACCAATGAAAAACCTTGCCTTCACATCCTGTGTTCAAAAAGTTACCCAAATGTCTCCAAACTCATCAGAAACATTGAATGCAATGCTTGAAAGCACCCTCATTGTATCTGCACTGAATCTGTTTTACAATTCCAGTATTTTTTTTTCGGCACCTGCTGCCGGAATACAGCTTGAAGTAAGCATGATTTGTGTTATATCGGGGTCTGCATCACAATTCCCACTAAAGTTTGGCTAAAAGTATCATTTTATTTGGATTCCAATACAAAAAACGAAAGAGTTTAGCATGTAGAAAGTGTGTTTGAAAAATTTTGCATTTTTAACCACTTTTGAGCGACAGCCGCGCGGCTTAGCAAAAATCGCAAATGTGGGCCAAAAGTCGTCGTCAAGGAAACATCCAAACAAGACTTTTCCTGCATTTCAACTGCCTCCAAAAGCACAGCAAAGGCATCAGTAAATGTCTACTTCTCATTCAAACCCTAACCCTAACCCTAGCTCGGGCACTTGTATTACTCTACTCCAATGAAAAACCTTGCCTTCACATCCTGTGTTCAAAAAGTTACTTAAATGTCTCCAAACTCGTCAGAAACATTGAATGCAATGCTTGAAAGCACCGTCATTGTATCTGCACTGAATCTGTTTTACAATTCCAGTATTTTTTTTTTCGGCACCTGCTGCCGGAATACAGCTTGAAGTAAGCATGATTTGTGTTATATCGGGGTCAGCATCACAATTCCCACTAAAGTTTGGCTAAAAGTATCATTTTATTTGGATTCCAATACAAAAAACGAAAGAGTTTAGCATGTAGAAAGAGTGTTTGAAAAATTTTGCATTTTTAACCACTTTTGAGCGACAGCCGCGCGGCTTAGCAAAAATCGCAAATGTGGGCCAAAAGTCGTCGTCAAGGAAACATCCAAACAAGACTTTTCCTGCATTTCAACTGCCTCCAAAAGCACAGCAAAGGCATCAGTAAATGTCTACTTCTCATTCAAACCCTAACCCTAACCCTAGCTCGGGCACTTGTATTACTCTACTCCAATGAAAAACCTTGCCTTCACATCCTGTGTTCAAAAAGTTACTTAAATGTCTCCAAACTCGTCAGAAACATTGAATGCAATGCTTGAAAGCACCCTCATTGTATCTGCACTGAATCTGTTTTACAATTCCAGTATTTTTTTTTTCGGCACCTGCTGCCGGAATACAGCTTGAAGTAAGCATGATTTGTGTTATATCGGGGTCAGCATCACAATTCCCACTAAAGTTTGGCTAAAAGTATCATTTTATTTGGATTCCAATACAAAAAACGAAAGAGTTTAGCATGTAGAAAGTGTGTTTGAAAAATTTTGCATTTTTAACCACTTTTGAGCGACAGCCGCGCGGCTTAGCAAAAATCGCAAATGTGGGCCAAAAGTCGTCGTCAAGGAAACATCCAAACAAGACTTTTCCTGCATTTCAACTGCCTCCAAAAGCACAGCAAAGGCATCAGTAAATGTCTACTTCTCATTCAAACCCTAACCCTAACCCTAGCTCGGGCACTTGTATTACTCTACTCCAATGAAAAACCTTGCCTTCACATCCTGTGTTCAAAAAGTTACCCAAATGTCTCCAAACTCGTCAGAAACATTGAATGCAATGCTTGAAAGCACCCTCATTGTATCTGCACTGAATCTGTTTTACAATTCCAGTATTTTTTTTTTCGGCACCTGCTGCCGGAATACAGCTTGAAGTAAGCATGATTTGTGTTATATCGGGGTCAGCATCACAATTCCCACTAAAGTTTGGCTAAAAGTATCATTTTATTTGGATTCCAATACAAAAAACGAAAGAGTTTAACATGTAGAAAGTGTGTTTGAAAAATTTTGCATTTTTAACCACTTTTGAGCGACAGCCGCGCGGCTTAGCAAAAATCGCAAATGTGGGCCAAAAGTCGTCGTCAAGGAAACATCCAAACAAGACTTTTCCTGCATTTCAACTGCCTCCAAAAGCACAGCAAAGGCATCAGTAAATGTCTACTTCTCATTCAAACCCTAACCCTAACCCTAGCTCGGGCACTTGTATTACTGTACACCAATGAAAAACCTTGCCTTCACATCCTGTGTTCAAAAAGTTACCCAAATGTCTCCAAACTCATCAGAAACATTGAATGCAATGCTTGAAAGCACCCTCATTGTATCTGCACTGAATCTGTTTTACAATTCCAGTATTTTTTTTTCGGCACCTGCTGCCGGAATACAGCTTGAAGTAAGCATGATTTGTGTTATATCGGGGTCTGCATCACAATTCCCACTAAAGTTTGGCTAAAAGTATCATTTTATTTGGATTCCAATACAAAAAACGAAAGAGTTTAGCATGTAGAAAGTGTGTTTGAAAATTTTTGCATTTTTAACCACTTTTGAGCGACAGCCGCGCGGCTTAGCAAAAATCGCAAATGTGGGCCAAAAGTCGTCGTCAAGGAAACATCCAAACAAGACTTTTCCTGCATTTCAACTGCCTCCAAAAGCACAGCAAAGGCATCAGTAAATGTCTACTTCTCATTCAAACCCTAACCCTAACCCTAGCTCGGGCACTTGTATTACTGTACACCAATGAAAAACCTTGCCTTCACATCCTGTGTTCAAAAAGTTACCCAAATGTCTCCAAACTCATCAGAAACATTGAATGCAATGCTTGAAAGCACCCTCATTGTATCTGCACTGAATCTGTTTTACAATTCCAGTATTTTTTTTTCGGCACCTGCTGCCGGAATACAGCTTGAAGTAAGCATGATTTGTGTTATATCGGGGTCTGCATCACAATTCCCACTAAAGTTTGGCTAAAAGTATCATTTTATTTGGATTCCAATACAAAAAACGAAAGAGTTTAGCATGTAGAAAGTGTGTTTGAAAAATTTTGCATTTTTAACCACTTTTGAGCGACAGCCGCGCGGCTTAGCAAAAATCGCAAATGTGGGCCAAAAGTCGTCGTCAAGGAAACATCCAAACAAGACTTTTCCTGCATTTCAACTGCCTCCAAAAGCACAGCAAAGGCATCAGTAAATGTCTACTTCTCATTCAAACCCTAACCCTAACCCTAGCTCGGGCACTTGTATTACTCTACTCCAATGAAAAACCTTGCCTTCACATCCTGTGTTCAAAAAGTTACTTAAATGTCTCCAAACTCGTCAGAAACATTGAATGCAATGCTTGAAAGCACCGTCATTGTATCTGCACTGAATCTGTTTTACAATTCCAGTATTTTTTTTTTCGGCACCTGCTGCCGGAATACAGCTTGAAGTAAGCATGATTTGTGTTATATCGGGGTCAGCATCACAATTCCCACTAAAGTTTGGCTAAAAGTATCATTTTATTTGGATTCCAATACAAAAAACGAAAGAGTTTAGCATGTAGAAAGAGTGTTTGAAAAATTTTGCATTTTTAACCACTTTTGAGCGACAGCCGCGCGGCTTAGCAAAAATCGCAAATGTGGGCCAAAAGTCGTCGTCAAGGAAACATCCAAACAAGACTTTTCCTGCATTTCAACTGCCTCCAAAAGCACAGCAAAGGCATCAGTAAATGTCTACTTCTCATTCAAACCCTAACCCTAACCCTAGCTCGGGCACTTGTATTACTCTACTCCAATGAAAAACCTTGCCTTCACATCCTGTGTTCAAAAAGTTACTTAAATGTCTCCAAACTCGTCAGAAACATTGAATGCAATGCTTGAAAGCACCGTCATTGTATCTGCACTGAATCTGTTTTACAATTCCAGTATTTTTTTTTTCGGCACCTGCTGCCGGAATACAGCTTGAAGTAAGCATGATTTGTGTTATATCGGGGTCTGCATCACAATTCCCACTAAAGTTTGGCTAAAAGTATCATTTTATTTGGATTCCAATACAAAAAACGAAAGAGTTTAGCATGTAGAAAGTGTGTTTGAAAAATTTTGCATTTTTAACCACTTTTGAGCGACAGCCGCGCGGCTTAGCAAAAATCGCAAATGTGGGCCAAAAGTCGTCGTCAAGGAAACATCCAAACAAGACTTTTCCTGCATTTCAACTGCCTCCAAAAGCACAGCAAAGGCATCAGTAAATGTCTACTTCTCATTCAAACCCTAACCCTAACCCTAGCTCGGGCACTTGTATTACTCTACTCCAATGAAAAACCTTGCCTTCACATCCTGTGTTCAAAAAGTTACTTAAATGTCTCCAAACTCGTCAGAAACATTGAATGCAATGCTTGAAAGCACCGTCATTGTATCTGCACTGAATCTGTTTTACAATTCCAGTATTTTTTTTTTCGGCACCTGCTGCCGGAATACAGCTTGAAGTAAGCATGATTTGTGTTATATCGGGGTCAGCATCACAATTCCCACTAAAGTTTGGCTAAAAGTATCATTTTATTTGGATTCCAATACAAAAAACGAAAGAGTTTAGCATGTAGAAAGAGTGTTTGAAAAATTTTGCATTTTTAACCACTTTTGAGCGACAGCCGCGCGGCTTAGCAAAAATCGCAAATGTGGGCCAAAAGTCGTCGTCAAGGAAACATCCAAACAAGACTTTTCCTGCATTTCAACTGCCTCCAAAAGCACAGCAAAGGCATCAGTAAATGTCTACTTCTCATTCAAACCCTAACCCTAACCCTAGCTCGGGCACTTGTATTACTCTACTCCAATGAAAAACCTTGCCTTCACATCCTGTGTTCAAAAAGTTACTTAAATGTCTCCAAACTCGTCAGAAACATTGAATGCAATGCTTGAAAGCACCCTCATTGTATCTGCACTGAATCTGTTTTACAATTCCAGTATTTTTTTTTTCGGCACCTGCTGCCGGAATACAGCTTGAAGTAAGCATGATTTGTGTTATATCGGGGTCAGCATCACAATTCCCACTAAAGTTTGGCTAAAAGTATCATTTTATTTGGATTCCAATACAAAAAACGAAAGAGTTTAGCATGTAGAAAGTGTGTTTGAAAAATTTTGCATTTTTAACCACTTTTGAGCGACAGCCGCGCGGCTTAGCAAAAATCGCAAATGTGGGCCAAAAGTCGTCGTCAAGGAAACATCCAAACAAGACTTTTCCTGCATTTCAACTGCCTCCAAAAGCACAGCAAAGGCATCAGTAAATGTCTACTTCTCATTCAAACCCTAACCCTAACCCTAGCTCGGGCACTTGTATTACTCTACTCCAATGAAAAACCTTGCCTTCACATCCTGTGTTCAAAAAGTTACCCAAATGTCTCCAAACTCGTCAGAAACATTGAATGCAATGCTTGAAAGCACCCTCATTGTATCTGCACTGAATCTGTTTTACAATTCCAGTATTTTTTTTTTCGGCACCTGCTGCCGGAATACAGCTTGAAGTAAGCATGATTTGTGTTATATCGGGGTCAGCATCACAATTCCCACTAAAGTTTGGCTAAAAGTATCATTTTATTTGGATTCCAATACAAAAAACGAAAGAGTTTAACATGTAGAAAGTGTGTTTGAAAAATTTTGCATTTTTAACCACTTTTGAGCGACAGCCGCGCGGCTTAGCAAAAATCGCAAATGTGGGCCAAAAGTCGTCGTCAAGGAAACATCCAAACAAGACTTTTCCTGCATTTCAACTGCCTCCAAAAGCACAGCAAAGGCATCAGTAAATGTCTACTTCTCATTCAAACCCTAACCCTAACCCTAGCTCGGGCACTTGTATTACTCTACTCCAATAAAAAACCTTGCCTTCACATCCTGTGTTCAAAAAGTTACCCAAATGTCTCCAAACTCGTCAGAAACATTGAATGCAATGCTTGAAAGCACCCTCATTGTATCTGCACTGAATCTGTTTTACAATTCCAGTATTTTTTTTTTCGGCACCTGCTGCCAGAATACAGCTTGAAGTAAGCATGATTTGTGTTATATCGGGGTCAGCATCACAATTCCCACTAAAGTTTGGCTAAAAGTATCATTTTATTTGGATTCCAATACAAAAAACGAAAGAGTTTAGCATGTAGAAAGAGTTTTTGAAAAATTTTGCATTTTTAACCACTTTTGAGCGACAGCCGCGCGGCTTAGCAAAAATCGCAAATGTGGGCCAAAAGTCGTCGTCAAGGAAACATCCAAACAAGACTTTTCCTGCATTTCAACTGCCTCCAAAAGCACAGCAAAGGCATCAGTAAATGTCTACTTCTCATTCAAACCCTAACCCTAACCCTAGCTCGGGCACTTGTATTACTGTACACCAATGAAAAACCTTGCCTTCACATCCTGTGTTCAAAAAGTTACCCAAATGTCTCCAAACTCATCAGAAACATTGAATGCAATGCTTGAAAGCACCCTCATTGTATCTGCACTGAATCTGTTTTACAATTCCAGTATTTTTTTTTCGGCACCTGCTGCCGGAATACAGCTTGAAGTAAGCATGATTTGTGTTATATCGGGGTCTGCATCACAATTCCCACTAAAGTTTGGCTAAAAGTATCATTTTATTTGGATTCCAATACAAAAAACGAAAGAGTTTAGCATGTAGAAAGTGTGTTTGAAAAATTTTGCATTTTTAACCACTTTTGAGCGACAGCCGCGCGGCTTAGCAAAAATCGCAAATGTGGGCCAAAAGTCGTCGTCAAGGAAACATCCAAACAAGACTTTTCCTGCATTTCAACTGCCTCCAAAAGCACAGCAAAGGCATCAGTAAATGTCTACTTCTCATTCAAACCCTAACCCTAACCCTAGCTCGGGCACTTGTATTACTCTACTCCAATGAAAAACCTTGCCTTCACATCCTGTGTTCAAAAAGTTACTTAAATGTCTCCAAACTCGTCAGAAACATTGAATGCAATGCTTGAAAGCACCGTCATTGTATCTGCACTGAATCTGTTTTACAATTCCAGTATTTTTTTTTTCGGCACCTGCTGCCGGAATACAGCTTGAAGTAAGCATGATTTGTGTTATATCGGGGTCAGCATCACAATTCCCACTAAAGTTTGGCTAAAAGTATCATTTTATTTGGATTCCAATACAAAAAACGAAAGAGTTTAGCATGTAGAAAGAGTGTTTGAAAAATTTTGCATTTTTAACCACTTTTGAGCGACAGCCGCGCGGCTTAGCAAAAATCGCAAATGTGGGCCAAAAGTCGTCGTCAAGGAAACATCCAAACAAGACTTTTCCTGCATTTCAACTGCCTCCAAAAGCACAGCAAAGGCATCAGTAAATGTCTACTTCTCATTCAAACCCTAACCCTAACCCTAGCTCGGGCACTTGTATTACTCTACTCCAATGAAAAACCTTGCCTTCACATCCTGTGTTCAAAAAGTTACTTAAATGTCTCCAAACTCGTCAGAAACATTGAATGCAATGCTTGAAAGCACCCTCATTGTATCTGCACTGAATCTGTTTTACAATTCCAGTATTTTTTTTTTCGGCACCTGCTGCCGGAATACAGCTTGAAGTAAGAATGATTTGTGTTATATCGGGGTCAGCATCACAATTCCCACTAAAGTTTGGCTAAAAGTATCATTTTATTTGGATTCCAATACAAAAAACGAAAGAGTTTAGCATGTAGAAAGTGTGTTTGAAAAATTTTGCATTTTTAACCACTTTTGAGCGACAGCCGCGCGGCTTAGCAAGAATCGCAAATGTGGGCCAAAAGTCGTCGTCAAGGAAACATCCAAACAAGACTTTTCCTGCATTTCAACTGCCTCCAAAAGCACAGCAAAGGCATCAGTAAATGTCTACTTCTCATTCAAACCCTAACCCTAACCCTAGCTCGGGCACTTGTATTACTCTACACCAATGAAAAACCTTGCCTTTACATCCTGTGTTCAAAAAGTTACCCAAATGTCTCCAAACTCGTCAGAAACATTGAATGCAATGCTTGAAAGCACCCTCATTGTATCTGCACTGAATCTGTTTTACAATTCCAGTATTTTTTTTTTCGGCACCTGCTGCCGGAATACAGCTTGAAGTAAGCATGATTTGTGTTATATCGGGGTCAGCATCACAATTCCCACTAAAGTTTGGCTAAAAGTATCATTTTATTTGGATTCCAATACAAAAAACGAAAGAGTTTAGCATGTAGAAAGTGTGTTTGAAAAATTTTGCATTTTTAACCACTTTTGAGCGACAGCCGCGCGGCTTAGCAAGAATCGCAAATGTGGGCCAAAAGTCGTCGTCAAGGAAACATCCAAACAAGACTTTTCCTGCATTTCAACTGCCTCCAAAAGCACAGCAAAGGCATCAGTAAATTTCTACTTCTCATTCAAACCCTAACCCTAACCCTAGCTCGGGCACTTGTATTACTCTACTCCAATGAAAAACCTTGCCTTCACATCCTGTGTTCAAAAAGTTACTTAAATGTCTCCAAACTCGTCAGAAACATTGAATGCAATGCTTGAAAGCACCCTCATTGTATCTGCACTGAATCTGTTTTACAATTCCAGTATTTTTTTTTTCGGCACCTGCTGCCGGAATACAGCTTGAAGTAAGCATGATTTGTGTTATATCGGGGTCAGCATCACAATTCCCACTAAAGTTTGGCTAAAAGTATCATTTTATTTGGATTCCAATACAAAAAACGAAACAGTTTAGCATGTAGAAAGTGTGTTTGAAAAATTTTGCATTTTTAACCACTTTTGAGCGACAGCCGCGCGGCTTAGCAAAAATCGCAAATGTGGGCCAAAAGTCGTCGTCAAGGAAACATCCAAACAAGACTTTTCCTGCATTTCAACTGCCTCCAAAAGCACAGCAAAGGCATCAGTAAATGTCTACTTCTCATTCAAACCCTAACCCTAACCCTAGCTCGGGCACTTGTATTACTGTACACCAATGAAAAACCTTGCCTTCACATCCTGTGTTCAAAAAGTTACCCAAATGTCTCCAAACTCGTCAGAAACATTGAATGCAATGCTTGAAAGCACCCTCATTGTATCTGCACTGAATCTGTTTTACAATTCCAGTATTTTTTTTTTCGGCACCTGCTGCCGGAATACAGCTTGAAGTAAGCATGATTTGTGTTATATCGGGGTCAGCATCACAATTCCGATTAAAGTTTGGCTAAAAGTATCATTTTATTTGGATTCCAATACAAAAAACGAAAGAGTTTAGCATGTAGAAAGAGTGTTTGAAAAATTTTGCATTTTTAACCACTTTTGAGCGACAGCCGCGCGGCTTAGCAAAAATCGCAAATGTGGGCCAAAAGTCGTCGTCAAGGAAACATCCAAACAAGACTTTTCCTGCATTTCAACTGCCTCCAAAAGCACAGCAAAGGCATCAGTAAATGTCTACTTCTCATTCAAACCCTAACCCTAACCCTAGCTCGGGCACTTGTATTACTGTACACCAATGAAAAACCTTGCCTTCACATCCTGTGTTCAAAAAGTTACCCAAATGTCTCCAAACTCGTCAGAAACATTGAATGCAATGCTTGAAAGCACCCTCATTGTATCTGCACTGAATCTGTTTTACAATTCCAGTATTTTTTTTTTCGGCACCTGCTGCCGGAATACAGCTTGAAGTAAGCATGATTTGTGTTATATCGGGGTCAGCATCACAATTCCGATTAAAGTTTGGCTAAAAGTATAATTTTATTTGGATTCCAATACAAAAAACGAAAGAGTTTAGCATGTAGAAAGAGTGTTTGAAAAATTTTGCATTTTTAACCACTTTTGAGCGACAGCCGCGCGGCTTAGCAAAAATCGCAAATGTGGGCCAAAAGTCGTCGTCAAGGAAACATCCAAACAAGACTTTTCCTGCATTTCAACTGCCTCCAAAAGCACAGCAAAGGCATCAGTAAATGTCTACTTCTCATTCAAACCCTAACCCTAACCCTAGCTCGGGCACTTGTATTACTCTACTCCAATGAAAAACCTTGCCTTCACATCCTGTGTTCAAAAAGTTACCCAAATGTCTCCAAACTCGTCAGAAACATTGAATGCAATGCTTGAAAGCACCCCTCATTGTATCTGCACTGAATCTGTTTTACAATTCCAGTATTTTTTTTTTCGGCACCTGCTGCCGGAATACAGCTTGAAGTAAGCATGATTTGTGTTATATCGGGGTCAGCATCACAATTCCCACTAAAGTTTGGCTAAAAGTATCATTTTATTTGGATTCCAATACAAAAAACGAAAGAGTTTAGCATGTAGAAAGTGTGTTTGAAAAATTTTGCATTTTTAACCACTTTTGAGCGACAGCCGCGCGACTTAGCAAAAATCGCAAATGTGGGCCAAAAGTCGTCGTCAAGGAAACATCCAAACAAGACTTTTCCTGCATTTCAACTGCCTCCAAAAGCACAGCAAAGGCATCAGTAAATGTCTACTTCTCATTCAAACCCTAACCCTAACCCTAGCTCGGGCACTTGTATTACTCTACTCCAATGAAAAACCTTGCCTTCACATCCTGTGTTCAAAAAGTTACCCAAATGTCTCCAAACTCGTCAGAAACATTGAATGCAATGCTTGAAAGCACCCTCATTGTATCTGCACTGAATCTGTTTTACAATTCCAGTATTTTTTTTTTTCGGCACCTGCTGCCGGAATACAGCTTGAAGTAAGCATGATTTGTGTTATATCGGGGTCAGCATCACAATTCCCACTAAAGTTTGGCTAAAAGTATCATTTTATTTGGATTCCAATACAAAAAACGAAAGAGTTTAGCATGTAGAAAGTGTGTTTGAAAAATTTTGCATTTTTAACCACTTTTGAGCGACAGCCGCGCGGCTTAGCAAAAATCGCAAATGTGGGCCAAAAGTCGTCGTCAAGGAAACATCCAAACAAGACTTTTCCTGCATTTCAACTGCCTCCAAAAGCACAGCAAAGGCATCAGTAAATGTCTACTTCTCATTCAAACCCTAACCCTAACCCTAGCTCGGGCACTTGTATTACTCTACTCCAATAAAAAACCTTGCCTTCACATCCTGTGTTCAAAAAGTTACCCAAATGTCTCCAAACTCGTCAGAAACATTGAATGCAATGCTTGAAAGCACCCTCATTGTATCTGCACTGAATCTGTTTTACAATTCCAGTATTTTTTTTTCGGCACCTGCTGCCAGAATACAGCTTGAAGTAAGCATGATTTGTGTTATATCGGGGTCAGCATCACAATTCCCACTAAAGTTTGGCTAAAAGTATAATTTTATTTGGATTCCAATACAAAAAACGAAAGAGTTTAGCATGTAGAAAGAGTGTTTGAAAAATTTTGCATTTTTAACCACTTTTGAGCGACAGCCGCGCGGCTTAGCAAAAATCGCAAATGTGGGCCAAAAGTCGTCGTCAAGGAAACATCCAAACAAGACTTTTCCTGCATTTCAACTGCCTCCAAAAGCACAGCAAAGGCATCAGTAAATGTCTACTTCTCATTCAAACCCTAACCCTAACCCTAGCTCGGGCACTTGTATTACTGTACACCAATGAAAAACCTTGCCTTCACATCCTGTGTTCAAAAAGTTACCCAAATGTCTCCAAACTCGTCAGAAACATTGAATGCAATGCTTGAAAGCACCCTCATTGTATCTGCACTGAATCTGTTTTACAATTCCAGTATTTTTTTTTTCGGCACCTGCTGCCGGAATACAGCTTGAAGTAAGCATGATTTGTGTTATATCGGGGTCAGCATCACAATTCCCACTAAAGTTTGGCTAAAAGTATCATTTTATTTGGATTCCAATACAAAAAACGAAAGAGTTTAGCATGTAGAAAGAGTGTTTGAAAAATTTTGCATTTTTAACCACTTTTGAGCGACAGCCGCGCGGCTTAGCAAAAATCGCAAATGTGGGCCAAAAGTCGTCGTCAAGGAAACATCCAAACAAGACTTTTCCTGCATTTCAACTGCCTCCAAAAGCACAGCAAAGGCATCAGTAAATGTCTACTTCTCATTCAAACCCTAACCCTAACCCTAGCTCGGGCACTTGTATTACTCTACTCCAATGAAAAACCTTGCCTTCACATCCTGTGTTCAAAAAGTTACTTAAATGTCTCCAAACTCGTCAGAAACATTGAATGCAATGCTTGAAAGCACCCTCATTGTATCTGCACTGAATCTGTTTTACAATTCCAGTATTTTTTTTTTCGGCACCTGCTGCCGGAATACAGCTTGAAGTAAGAATGATTTGTGTTATATCGGGGTCAGCATCACAATTCCCACTAAAGTTTGGCTAAAAGTATCATTTTATTTGGATTCCAATACAAAAAACGAAAGAGTTTAGCATGTAGAAAGTGTGTTTGAAAAATTTTGCATTTTTAACCACTTTTGAGCGACAGCCGCGCGGCTTAGCAAGAATCGCAAATGTGGGCCAAAAGTCGTCGTCAAGGAAACATCCAAACAAGACTTTTCCTGCATTTCAACTGCCTCCAAAAGCACAGCAAAGGCATCAGTAAATGTCTACTTCTCATTCAAACCCTAACCCTAACCCTAGCTCGGGCACTTGTATTACTCTACACCAATGAAAAACCTTGCCTTTACATCCTGTGTTCAAAAAGTTACCCAAATGTCTCCAAACTCGTCAGAAACATTGAATGCAATGCTTGAAAGCACCCTCATTGTATCTGCACTGAATCTGTTTTACAATTCCAGTATTTTTTTTTTCGGCACCTGCTGCCGGAATACAGCTTGAAGTAAGCATGATTTGTGTTATATCGGGGTCAGCATCACAATTCCCACTAAAGTTTGGCTAAAAGTATCATTTTATTTGGATTCCAATACAAAAAACGAAAGAGTTTAGCATGTAGAAAGTGTGTTTGAAAAATTTTGCATTTTTAACCACTTTTGAGCGACAGCCGCGCGGCTTAGCAAGAATCGCAAATGTGGGCCAAAAGTCGTCGTCAAGGAAACATCCAAACAAGACTTTTCCTGCATTTCAACTGCCTCCAAAAGCACAGCAAAGGCATCAGTAAATTTCTACTTCTCATTCAAACCCTAACCCTAACCCTAGCTCGGGCACTTGTATTACTCTACTCCAATGAAAAACCTTGCCTTCACATCCTGTGTTCAAAAAGTTACTTAAATGTCTCCAAACTCGTCAGAAACATTGAATGCAATGCTTGAAAGCACCCTCATTGTATCTGCACTGAATCTGTTTTACAATTCCAGTATTTTTTTTTTCGGCACCTGCTGCCGGAATACAGCTTGAAGTAAGCATGATTTGTGTTATATCGGGGTCAGCATCACAATTCCCACTAAAGTTTGGCTAAAAGTATCATTTTATTTGGATTCCAATACAAAAAACGAAACAGTTTAGCATGTAGAAAGTGTGTTTGAAAAATTTTGCATTTTTAACCACTTTTGAGCGACAGCCGCGCGGCTTAGCAAAAATCGCAAATGTGGGCCAAAAGTCGTCGTCAAGGAAACATCCAAACAAGACTTTTCCTGCATTTCAACTGCCTCCAAAAGCACAGCAAAGGCATCAGTAAATGTCTACTTCTCATTCAAACCCTAACCCTAACCCTAGCTCGGGCACTTGTATTACTGTACACCAATGAAAAACCTTGCCTTCACATCCTGTGTTCAAAAAGTTACCCAAATGTCTCCAAACTCGTCAGAAACATTGAATGCAATGCTTGAAAGCACCCTCATTGTATCTGCACTGAATCTGTTTTACAATTCCAGTATTTTTTTTTTCGGCACCTGCTGCCGGAATACAGCTTGAAGTAAGCATGATTTGTGTTATATCGGGGTCAGCATCACAATTCCGATTAAAGTTTGGCTAAAAGTATCATTTTATTTGGATTCCAATACAAAAAACGAAAGAGTTTAGCATGTAGAAAGAGTGTTTGAAAAATTTTGCATTTTTAACCACTTTTGAGCGACAGCCGCGCGGCTTAGCAAAAATCGCAAATGTGGGCCAAAAGTCGTCGTCAAGGAAACATCCAAACAAGACTTTTCCTGCATTTCAACTGCCTCCAAAAGCACAGCAAAGGCATCAGTAAATGTCTACTTCTCATTCAAACCCTAACCCTAACCCTAGCTCGGGCACTTGTATTACTGTACACCAATGAAAAACCTTGCCTTCACATCCTGTGTTCAAAAAGTTACCCAAATGTCTCCAAACTCGTCAGAAACATTGAATGCAATGCTTGAAAGCACCCTCATTGTATCTGCACTGAATCTGTTTTACAATTCCAGTATTTTTTTTTTCGGCACCTGCTGCCGGAATACAGCTTGAAGTAAGCATGATTTGTGTTATATCGGGGTCAGCATCACAATTCCGATTAAAGTTTGGCTAAAAGTATAATTTTATTTGGATTCCAATACAAAAAACGAAAGAGTTTAGCATGTAGAAAGAGTGTTTGAAAAATTTTGCATTTTTAACCACTTTTGAGCGACAGCCGCGCGGCTTAGCAAAAATCGCAAATGTGGGCCAAAAGTCGTCGTCAAGGAAACATCCAAACAAGACTTTTCCTGCATTTCAACTGCCTCCAAAAGCACAGCAAAGGCATCAGTAAATGTCTACTTCTCATTCAAACCCTAACCCTAACCCTAGCTCGGGCACTTGTATTACTCTACTCCAATGAAAAACCTTGCCTTCACATCCTGTGTTCAAAAAGTTACCCAAATGTCTCCAAACTCGTCAGAAACATTGAATGCAATGCTTGAAAGCACCCTCATTGTATCTGCACTGAATCTGTTTTACAATTCCAGTATTTTTTTTTTCGGCACCTGCTGCCGGAATACAGCTTGAAGTAAGCATGATTTGTGTTATATCGGGGTCAGCATCACAATTCCCACTAAAGTTTGGCTAAAAGTATCATTTTATTTGGATTCCAATACAAAAAACGAAAGAGTTTAGCATGTAGAAAGTGTGTTTGAAAAATTTTGCATTTTTAACCACTTTTGAGCGACAGCCGCGCGACTTAGCAAAAATCGCAAATGTGGGCCAAAAGTCGTCGTCAAGGAAACATCCAAACAAGACTTTTCCTGCATTTCAACTGCCTCCAAAAGCACAGCAAAGGCATCAGTAAATGTCTACTTCTCATTCAAACCCTAACCCTAACCCTAGCTCGGGCACTTGTATTACTCTACTCCAATGAAAAACCTTGCCTTCACATCCTGTGTTCAAAAAGTTACCCAAATGTCTCCAAACTCGTCAGAAACATTGAATGCAATGCTTGAAAGCACCCTCATTGTATCTGCACTGAATCTGTTTTACAATTCCAGTATTTTTTTTTTTCGGCACCTGCTGCCGGAATACAGCTTGAAGTAAGCATGATTTGTGTTATATCGGGGTCAGCATCACAATTCCCACTAAAGTTTGGCTAAAAGTATCATTTTATTTGGATTCCAATACAAAAAACGAAAGAGTTTAGCATGTAGAAAGTGTGTTTGAAAAATTTTGCATTTTTAACCACTTTTGAGCGACAGCCGCGCGGCTTAGCAAAAATCGCAAATGTGGGCCAAAAGTCGTCGTCAAGGAAACATCCAAACAAGACTTTTCCTGCATTTCAACTGCCTCCAAAAGCACAGCAAAGGCATCAGTAAATGTCTACTTCTCATTCAAACCCTAACCCTAACCCTAGCTCGGGCACTTGTATTACTCTACTCCAATAAAAAACCTTGCCTTCACATCCTGTGTTCAAAAAGTTACCCAAATGTCTCCAAACTCGTCAGAAACATTGAATGCAATGCTTGAAAGCACCCTCATTGTATCTGCACTGAATCTGTTTTACAATTCCAGTATTTTTTTTTCGGCACCTGCTGCCAGAATACAGCTTGAAGTAAGCATGATTTGTGTTATATCGGGGTCAGCATCACAATTCCCACTAAAGTTTGGCTAAAAGTATCATTTTATTTGGATTCCAATACAAAAAACGAAAGAGTTTAGCATGTAGAAAGAGTGTTTGAAAAATTTTGCATTTTTAACCACTTTTGAGCGACAGCCGCGCGGCTTAGCAAAAATCGCAAATGTGGGCCAAAAGTCGTCGTCAAGGAAACATCCAAACAAGACTTTTCCTGCATTTCAACTGCCTCCAAAAGCACAGCAAAGGCATCAGTAAATGTCTACTTCTCATTCAAACCCTAACCCTAACCCTAGCTCGGGCACTTGTATTACTGTACACCAATGAAAAACCTTGCCTTCACATCCTGTGTTCAAAAAGTTACCCAAATGTCTCCAAACTCGTCAGAAACATTGAATGCAATGCTTGAAAGCACCCTCATTGTATCTGCACTGAATCTGTTTTACAATTCCAGTATTTTTTTTTTCGGCACCTGCTGCCGGAATACAGCTTGAAGTAAGCATGATTTGTGTTATATCGGGGTCAGCATCACAATTCCCACTAAAGTTTGGCTAAAAGTATCATTTTATTTGGATTCCAATACAAAAAACGAAAGAGTTTAGCATGTAGAAAGAGTGTTTGAAAAATTTTGCATTTTTAACCACTTTTGAGCGACAGCCGCGCGGCTTAGCAAAAATCGCAAATGTGGGCCAAAAGTCGTCGTCAAGGAAACATCCAAACAAGACTTTTCCTGCATTTCAACTGCCTCCAAAAGCACAGCAAAGGCATCAGTAAATGTCTACTTCTCATTCAAACCCTAACCCTAACCCTAGCTCGGGCACTTGTATTACTCTACTCCAATGAAAAACCTTGCCTTCACATCCTGTGTTCAAAAAGTTACTTAAATGTCTCCAAACTCGTCAGAAACATTGAATGCAATGCTTGAAAGCACCCTCATTGTATCTGCACTGAATCTGTTTTACAATTCCAGTATTTTTTTTTTCGGCACCTGCTGCCGGAATACAGCTTGAAGTAAGCATGATTTGTGTTATATCGGGGTCAGCATCACAATTCCCACTAAAGTTTGGCTAAAAGTATCATTTTATTTGGATTCCAATACAAAAAACGAAAGAGTTTAGCATGTAGAAAGTGTGTTTGAAAAATTTTGCATTTTTAACCACTTTTGAGCGACAGCCTCGCGGCTTAGCAAAAATCGCAAATGTGGGCCAAAAGTCGTCGTCAAGGAAACATCCAAACAAGACTTTTCCTGCATTTCAACTGCCTCCAAAAGCACAGCAAAGGCATCAGTAAATGTCTACTTCTCATTCAAACCCTAACCCTAACCCTAGCTCGGGCACTTGTATTACTCTACTCCAATGAAAAACCTTGCCTTCACATCCTGTGTTCAAAAAGTTACCCAAATGTCTCCAAACTCGTCAGAAACATTGAATGCAATGCTTGAAAGCACCCTCATTGTATCTGCACTGAATCTGTTTTACAATTCCAGTATTTTTTTTTTCGGCACCTGCTGCCGGAATACAGCTTGAAGTAAGCATGATTTGTGTTATATCGGGGTCAGCATCACAATTCCCACTAAAGTTTGGCTAAAAGTATCATTTTATTTGGATTCCAATACAAAAAACGAAAGAGTTTAGCATGTAGAAAGTGTGTTTGAAAAATTTTGCATTTTTAACCACTTTTGAGCGACAGCCGCGCGGCTTAGCAAAAATCGCAAATGTGGGCCAAAAGTCGTCGTCAAGGAAACATCCAAACAAGACTTTTCCTGCATTTCAACTGCCTCCAAAAGCACAGCAAAGGCATCAGTAAATGTCTACTTCTCATTCAAACCCTAACCCTAACCTTAGCTCGGGCACTTGTATTACTCTACTCCAATGAAAAACCTTGCCTTCACATCCTGTGTTCAAAAAGTTACCCAAATGTCTCCAAACTCGTCAGAAACATTGAATGCAATGCTTGAAAGCACCCTCATTGTATCTGCACTGAATCTGTTTTACAATTCCAGTATTTTTTTTTTCGGCACCTGCTGCCGGAATACAGCTTGAAGTAAGCATGATTTGTGTTATATCGGGGTCAGCATCACAATTCCCACTAAAGTTTGGCTAAAAGTATCATTTTATTTGGATTCCAATACAAAAAACGAAAGAGTTTAGCATGTAGAAAGTGTGTTTGAAAAATTTTGCATTTTTAACCACTTTTGAGCGACAGCCGCGCGGCTTAGCAAAAATCGCAAATGTGGGCCAAAAGTCGTCGTCAAGGAAACATCCAAACAAGACTTTTCCTGCATTTCAACTGCCTCCAAAAGCACAGCAAAGGCATCAGTAAATGTCTACTTCTCATTCAAACCCTAACCCTAACCCTAGCTCGGGCACTTGTATTACTCTACTCCAATAAAAAACCTTGCCTTCACATCCTGTGTTCAAAAAGTTACCCAAATGTCTCCAAACTCGTCAGAAACATTGAATGCAATGCTTGAAAGCACCCTCATTGTATCTGCACTGAATCTGTTTTACAATTCCAGTATTTTTTTTTTCGGCACCTGCTGCCGGAATACAGCTTGAAGTAAGCATGATTTGTGTTATATCGGGGTCAGCATCACAATTCCCACTAAAGTTTGGCTAAAAGTATCATTTTATTTGGATTCCAATACAAAAAACGAAAGAGTTTAGCATGTAGAAAGAGTGTTTGAAAAATGTTGCATTTTTAACCACTTTTGAGCGACAGCCGCGCGGCTTAGCAAAAATCGCAAATGTGGGCCAAAAGTCGTCGTCAAGGAAACATCCAAACAAGACTTTTCCTGCATTTCAACTGCCTCCAAAAGCACAGCAAAGGCATCAGTAAATGTCTACTTCTCATTCAAACCCTAACCCTAACCCTAGCTCGGGCACTTGTATTACTGTACACCAATGAAAAACCTTGCCTTCACATCCTGTGTTCAAAAAGTTACCCAAATGTCTCCAAACTCGTCAGAAACATTGAATGCAATGCTTGAAAGCACCCTCATTGTATCTGCACTGAATCTGTTTTACAATTCCAGTATTTTTTTTTTCGGCACCTGCTGCCGGAATACAGCTTGAAGTAAGCATGATTTGTGTTATATCGGGGTCAGCATCACAATTCCCACTAAAGTTTGGCTAAAAGTATCATTTTATTTGGATTCCAATACAAAAAACGAAAGAGTTTAGCATGTAGAAAGTGTGTTTGAAAAACTTTGCATTTTTAACCACTTTTGAGCGACAGCCGCGCGGCTTAGCAAAAATCGCAAATGTGGGCCAAAAGTCGTCGTCAAGGAAACATCCAAACAAGACTTTTCCTGCATTTCAACTGCCTCCAAAAGCACAGCAAAGGCATCAGTAAATGTCTACTTCTCATTCAAACCCTAACCCTAACCCTAGCTCGGGCACTTGTATTACTCTACTCCAATGAAAAACCTTGCCTTCACATCCTGTGTTCAAAAAGTTACCCAAATGTCTCCAAACTCGTCAGAAACATTGAATGCAATGCTTGAAAGCACCCTCATTGTATCTGCACTGAATCTGTTTTACAATTCCAGTATTTTTTTTTTCGGCACCTGCTGCCGGAATACAGCTTGAAGTAAGCATGATTTGTGTTATATCGGGGTCAGCATCACAATTCCCACTAAAGTTTGGCTAAAAGTATCATTTTATTTGGATTCCAATACAAAAAACGAAAGAGTTTAGCATGTAGAAAGTGTGTTTGAAAAATTTTGCATTTTTAACCACTTTTGAGCGACAGCCGCGCGGCTTAGCAAAAATCGCAAATGTGGGCCAAAAGTCGTCGTCAAGGAAACATCCAAACAAGACTTTTCCTGCATTTCAACTGCCTCCAAAAGCACAGCAAAGGCATCAGTAAATGTCTACTTCTCATTCAAACCCTAACCCTAACCCTCGCTCGGGCACTTGTATTACTGTACACCAATGAAAAACCTTGCCTTCACATCCTGTGTTCAAAAAGTTACCCAAATGTCTCCAAACTCGTCAGAAACATTGAATGCAATGCTTGAAAGCACCCTCATTGTATCTGCACTGAATCTGTTTTACAATTCCAGTATTTTTTTTTTCGGCACCTGCTGCCGGAATACAGCTTGAAGTAAGCATGATTTGTGTTATATCGGGGTCAGCATCACAATTCCCACTAAAGTTTGGCTAAAAGTATCATTTTATTTGGATTCCAATACAAAAAACGAAAGAGTTTAGCATGTAGAAAGAGTGTTTGAAAAATTTTGCATTTTTAACCACTTTTGAGCGACAGCCGCGCGGCTTAGCAAAAATCGCAAATGTGGGCCAAAAGTCGTCGTCAAGGAAACATCCAAACAAGACTTTTCCTGCATTTCAACTGCCTCCAAAAGCACAGCAAAGGCATCAGTAAATGTCTACTTCTCATTCAAACCCTAACCCTAACCCTAGCTCGGGCACTTGTATTACTCTACTCCAATGAAAAACCTTGCCTTCACATCCTGTGTTCAAAAAGTTACCCAAATGTCTCCAAACTCGTCAGAAACATTGAATGCAATGCTTGAAAGCACCCTCATTGTATCTGCACTGAATCTGTTTTACAATTCCAGTATTTTTTTTTTCGGCACCTGCTGCCGGAATACAGCTTGAAGTAAGCATGATTTGTGTTATATCGGGGTCAGCATCACAATTCCCACTAAAGTTTGGCTAAAAGTATCATTTTATTTGGATTCCAATACAAAAAACGAAAGAGTTTAGCATGTAGAAAGTGTGTTTGAAAAATTTTGCATTTTTAACCACTTTTGAGCGACAGCCGCGCGGCTTAGCAAAAATCGCAAATGTGGGCCAAAAGTCGTCGTCAAGGAAACATCCAAACAAGACTTTTCCTGCATTTCAACTGCCTCCAAAAGCACAGCAAAGGCATCAGTAAATGTCTACTTCTCATTCAAACCCTAACCCTAACCCTAGCTCGGGCACTTGTATTACTCTACTCCAATAAAAAACCTTGCCTTCACATCCTGTGTTCAAAAAGTTACCCAAATGTCTCCAAACTCGTCAGAAACATTGAATGCAATGCTTGAAAGCACCCTCATTGTATCTGCACTGAATCTGTTTTACAATTCCAGTATTTTTTTTTTCGGCACCTGCTGCCAGAATACAGCTTGAAGTAAGCATGATTTGTGTTATATCGGGGTCAGCATCACAATTCCCACTAAAGTTTGGCTAAAAGTATCATTTTATTTGGATTCCAATACAAAAAACGAAAGAGTTTAGCATGTAGAAAGAGTGTTTGAAAAATTTTGCATTTTTAACCACTTTTGAGCGACAGCCGCGCGGCTTAGCAAAAATCGCAAATGTGGGCCAAAAGTCGTCGTCAAGGAAACATCCAAACAAGACTTTTCCTGCATTTCAACTGCCTCCAAAAGCACAGCAAAGGCATCAGTAAATGTCTACTTCTCATTCAAACCCTAACCCTAACCCTAGCTTGGGCACTTGTATTACTGTACACCAATGAAAAACCTTGTCTTCACATCCTGTGTTCAAAAAGTTACCCAAATGTCTCCAAACTCGTCAGAAACATTGAATGCAATGCTTGAAAGCACCCTCATTGTATCTGCACTGAATCTGTTTTACAATTCCAGTATTTTTTTTTTCTGCACCTGCTGCCGGAATACAGCTTGAAGTAAGCATGATTTGTGTTATATCGGGGTCAGCATCACAATTCCCCCTAAAGTTTGGCTAAAAGTATCATTTTATTTGGATTCCAATACAAAAAACGAAAGAGTTTAGCATGTAGAAAGAGTGTTTGAAAAATTTTGCATTTTTAACCACTTTTGAGCGACAGCCGCGCGGCTTAGCAAAAATCGCAAATGTGGGCCAAAAGTCGTCGTCAAGGAAACATCCAAACAAGACTTTTCCTGCATTTCAACTGCCTCCAAAAGCACAGCAAAGGCATCAGTAAATGTCTACTTCTCATTCAAACCCTAACCCTAACCCTAGCTCGGGCACTTGTATTACTCTACTCCAATGAAAAACCTTGCCTTCACATCCTGTGTTCAAAAAGTTACCCAAATGTCTCCAAACTCGTCAGAAACATTGAATGCAATGCTTGAAAGCACCCTCATTGTATCTGCACTGAATCTGTTTTACAATTCCAGTATTTTTTTTTTCGGCACCTGCTGCCGGAATACAGCTTGAAGTAAGCATGATTTGTGTTATATCGGGGTCAGCATCACAATTCCCACTAAAGTTTGGCTAAAAGTATCATTTTATTTGGATTCCAATACAAAAAACGAAAGAGTTTAGCATGTAGAAAGAGTGTTTGAAAAATTTTGCATTTTTAACCACTTTTGAGCGACAGCCGCGCGGCTTAGCAAAAATCGCAAATGTGGGCCAAAAGTCGTCGTCAAGGAAACATCCAAACAAGACTTTTCCTGCATTTCAACTGCCTCCAAAAGCACAGCAAAGGCATCAGTAAATGTCTACTTCTCATTCAAACCCTAACCCTAACCCTAGCTCGGGCACTTGTATTACTCTACTCCAATGAAAAACCTTGCCTTCACATCCTGTGTTCAAAAAGTTACCCAAATGTCTCCAAACTCGTCAGAAACATTGAATGCAATGCTTGAAAGCACCCTCATTGTATCTGCACTGAATCTGTTTTACAATTCCAGTATTTTTTTTTTCGGCACCTGCTGCCGGAATACAGCTTGAAGTAAGCATGATTTGTGTTATATCGGGGTCAGCATCACAATTCCCACTAAAGTTTGGCTAAAAGTATCATTTTATTTGGATTCCAATACAAAAAACGAAAGAGTTTAGCATGTAGAAAGAGTGTTTGAAAAATTTTGCATTTTTAACCACTTTTGAGCGACAGCCGCGCGGCTTAGCAAAAATCGCAAATGTGGGCCAAAAGTCGTCGTCAAGGAAACATCCAAACAAGACTTTTCCTGCATTTCAACTGCCTCCAAAAGCACAGCAAAGGCATCAGTAAATGTCTACTTCTCATTCAAACCCTAACCCTAACCCTAGCTCGGGCACTTGTATTACTGTACACCAATGAAAAACCTTGCCTTCACATCCTGTGTTCAAAAAGTTACCCAAATGTCTCCAAACTCGTCAGAAACATTGAATGCAATGCTTGAAAGCACCCTCATTGTATCTGCACTGAATCTGTTTTACAATTCCAGTATTTTTTTTTTCGGCACCTGCTGCCGGAATACAGCTTGAAGTAAGCATGATTTGTGTTATATCGGGGTCAGCATCACAATTCCCACTAAAGTTTGGCTAAAAGTATCATTTTATTTGGATTCCAATACAAAAAACGAAAGAGTTTAGCATGTAGAAAGTGTGTTTGAAAAATTTTGCATTTTTAACCACTTTTGAGCGACAGCCGCGCGGCTTAGCAAAAATCGCAAATGTGGGCCAAAAGTCGTCGTCAAGGAAACATCCAAACAAGACTTTTCCTGCATTTCAACTGCCTCCAAAAGCACAGCAAAGGCATCAGTAAATGTCTACTTCTCATTCAAACCCTAACCCTAACCCTAGCTCGGGCACTTGTATTACTCTACTCCAATGAAAAACCTTGCCTTCACATCCTGTGTTCAAAAAGTTACCCAAATGTCTCCAAACTCGTCAGAAACATTGAATGCAATGCTTGAAAGCACCCTCATTGTATCTGCACTGAATCTGTTTTACAATTCCAGTATTTTTTTTTTCGGCACCTGCTGCCGGAATACAGCTTGAAGTAAGCATGATTTGTGTTATATCGGGGTCAGCATCACAATTCCCACTAAAGTTTGGCTAAAAGTATCATTTTATTTGGATTCCAATACAAAAAACGAAAGAGTTTAGCATGTAGAAAGAGTGTTTGAAAAATTTTGCATTTTTAACCACTTTTGAGCGACAGCCGCGCGGCTTAGCAAAAATCGCAAATGTGGGCCAAAAGTCGTCGTCAAGGAAACATCCAAACAAGACTTTTCCTGCATTTCAACTGCCTCCAAAAGCACAGCAAAGGCATCAGTAAATGTCTACTTCTCATTCAAACCCTAACCCTAACCCTAGCTTGGGCACTTGTATTACTGTACACCAATGAAAAACCTTGCCTTCACATCCTGTGTTCAAAAAGTTACCCAAATGTCTCCAAACTCGTCAGAAACATTGAATGCAATGCTTGAAAGCACCCTCATTGTATCTGCACTGAATCTGTTTTACAATTCCAGTATTTTTTTTTTCGGCACCTGCTGCCGGAATACAGCTTGAAGTAAGCATGATTTGTGTTATATCGGGGTCAGCATCACAATTCCCACTAAAGTTTGGCTAAAAGTATCATTTTATTTGGATTCCAATACAAAAAACGAAAGAGTTTAGCATGTAGAAAGTGTGTTTGAAAAATTTTGCATTTTTAACCACTTTTGAGCGACAGCCGCGCGGCTTAGCAAAAATCGCAAATGTGGGCCAAAAGTCGTCGTCAAGGAAACATCCAAACAAGACTTTTCCTGCATTTCAACTGCCTCCAAAAGCACAGCAAAGGCATCAGTAAATGTCTACTTCTCATTCAAACCCTAACCCTAACCCTAGCTCGGGCACTTGTATTACTCTACTCCAATGAAAAACCTTGCCTTCACATCCTGTGTTCAAAAAGTTACCCAAATGTCTCCAAACTCGTCAGAAACATTGAATGCAATGCTTGAAAGCACCCTCATTGTATCTGCACTGAATCTGTTTTACAATTCCAGTATTTTTTTTTTCGGCACCTGCTGCCAGAATACAGCTTGAAGTAAGCATGATTTGTGTTATATCGGGGTCAGCATCACAATTCCCACTAAAGTTTGGCTAAAAGTATCATTTTATTTGGATTCCAATACAAAAAACGAAAGAGTTTAGCATGTAGAAAGTGTGTTTGAAAAATTTTGCATTTTTAACCACTTTTGAGCGACAGCCGCGCGGCTTAGCAAAAATCGCAAATGTGGGCCAAAAGTCGTCGTCAAGGAAACATCCAAACAAGACTTTTCCTGCATTTCAACTGCCTCCAAAAGCACAGCAAAGGCATCAGTAAATGTCTACTTCTCATTCAAACCCTAACCCTAACCCTAGCTCGGGCACTTGTATTACTCTACTCCAATAAAAAACCTTGCCTTCACATCCTGTGTTCAAAAAGTTACCCAAATGTCTCCAAACTCGTCAGAAACATTGAATGCAATGCTTGAAAGCACCCTCATTGTATATGCACTGAATCTGTTTTACAATTCCAGTATTTTTTTTTTCGGCACCTGCTGCCAGAATACAGCTTGAAGTAAGCATGATTTGGTTATATCGGGGTCAGCATCACAATTCCCACTAAAGTTTGGCTAAAAGTATCATTTTATTTGGATTCCAATACAAAAAACGAAAGAGTTTAGCATGTAGAAAGAGTGTTTGAAAAATTTTGCATTTTTAACCACTTTTGAGCGACAGCCGCGCGGCTTAGCAAAAATCGCAAATGTGGGCCAAAAGTCGTCGTCAAGGAAACATCCAAACAAGACTTTTCCTGCATTTCAACTGCCTCCAAAAGCACAGCAAAGGCATCAGTAAATGTCTACTTCTCATTCAAACCCTAACCCTAACCCTAGCTTGGGCACTTGTATTACTGTACACCAATGAAAAACCTTGCCTTCACATCCTGTGTTCAAAAAGTTACCCAAATGTCTCCAAACTCGTCAGAAACATTGAATGCAATGCTTGAAAGCACCCTCATTGTATCTGCACTGAATCTGTTTTACAATTCCAGTATTTTTTTTTTCGGCACCTGCTGCCGGAATACAGCTTGAAGTAAGCATGATTTGTGTTATATCGGGGTCAGCATCACAATTCCCACTAAAGTTTGGCTAAAAGTATCATTTTATTTGGATTCCAATACAAAAAACGAAAGAGTTTAGCATGTAGAAAGTGTGTTTGAAAAATTTTGCATTTTTAACCACTTTTGAGCGACAGCCGCGCGGCTTAGCAAAAATCGCAAATGTGGGCCAAAAGTCGTCGTCAAGGAAACATCCAAACAAGACTTTTCCTGCATTTCAACTGCCTCCAAAAGCACAGCAAAGGCATCAGTAAATGTCTACTTCTCATTCAAACCCTAACCCTAACCCTAGCTCGGGCACTTGTATTACTCTACTCCAATGAAAAACCTTGCCTTCACATCCTGTGTTCAAAAAGTTACCCAAATGTCTCCAAACTCGTCAGAAACATTGAATGCAATGCTTGAAAGCACCCTCATTGTATCTGCACTGAATCTGTTTTACAATTCCAGTATTTTTTTTTTCGGCACCTGCTGCCGGAATACAGCTTGAAGTAAGCATGATTTGTGTTATATCGGGGTCAGCATCACAATTCCCACTAAAGTTTGGCTAAAAGTATCATTTTATTTGGATTCCAATACAAAAAACGAAAGAGTTTAGCATGTAGAAAGAGTGTTTGAAAAATTTTGCATTTTTAACCACTTTTGAGCGACAGCCGCGCGGCTTAGCAAAAATCGCAAATGTGGGCCAAAAGTCGTCGTCAAGGAAACATCCAAACAAGACTTTTCCTGCATTTCAACTGCCTCCAAAAGCACAGCAAAGGCATCAGTAAATGTCTACTTCTCATTCAAACCCTAACCCTAACCCTAGCTTGGGCACTTGTATTACTGTACACCAATGAAAAACCTTGCCTTCACATCCTGTGTTCAAAAAGTTACCCAAATGTCTCCAAACTCGTCAGAAACATTGAATGCAATGCTTGAAAGCACCCTCATTGTATCTGCACTGAATCTGTTTTACAATTCCAGTATTTTTTTTTTCGGCACCTGCTGCCGGAATACAGCTTGAAGTAAGCATGATTTGTGTTATATCGGGGTCAGCATCACAATTCCCACTAAAGTTTGGCTAAAAGTATCATTTTATTTGGATTCCAATACAAAAAACGAAAGAGTTTAGCATGTAGAAAGTGTGTTTGAAAAATTTTGCATTTTTAACCACTTTTGAGCGACAGCCGCGCGGCTTAGCAAAAATCGCAAATGTGGGCCAAAAGTCGTCGTCAAGGAAACATCCAAACAAGACTTTTCCTGCATTTCAACTGCCTCCAAAAGCACAGCAAAGGCATCAGTAAATGTCTACTTCTCATTCAAACCCTAACCCTAACCCTAGCTCGGGCACTTGTATTACTCTACTCCAATGAAAAACCTTGCCTTCACATCCTGTGTTCAAAAAGTTACCCAAATGTCTCCAAACTCGTCAGAAACATTGAATGCAATGCTTGAAAGCACCCTCATTGTATCTGCACTGAATCTGTTTTACAATTCCAGTATTTTTTTTTTCGGCACCTGCTGCCAGAATACAGCTTGAAGTAAGCATGATTTGTGTTATATCGGGGTCAGCATCACAATTCCCACTAAAGTTTGGCTAAAAGTATCATTTTATTTGGATTCCAATACAAAAAACGAAAGAGTTTAGCATGTAGAAAGAGTGTTTGAAAAATTTTGCATTTTTAACCACTTTTGAGCGACAGCCGCGCGGCTTAGCAAAAATCGCAAATGTGGGCCAAAAGTCGTCGTCAAGGAAACATCCAAACAAGACTTTTCCTGCATTTCAACTGCCTCCAAAAGCACAGCAAAGGCATCAGTAAATGTCTACTTCTCATTCAAACCCTAACCCTAACCCTAGCTCGGGCACTTGTATTACTGTACACCAATGAAAAACCTTGCCTTCACATCCTGTGTTCAAAAAGTTACCCAAATGTCTCCAAACTCGTCAAAAACATTGAATGCAATGCTTGAAAGCACCCTCATTGTATCTGCACTGAATCTGTTTTACAATTCCAGTATTTTTTTTTTCGGCACCTGCTGCCGGAATACAGCTTGAAGTAAGCATGATTTGTGTTATATCGGGGTCAGCATCACAATTCCCACTAAAGTTTGGCTAAAAGTATCATTTTATTTGGATTCCAATACAAAAAACGAAAGAGTTTAGCATGTAGAAAGTGTGTTTGAAAAATTTTGCATTTTTAACCACTTTTGAGCGACAGCCGCGCGGCTTAGCAAAAATCGCAAATGTGGGCCAAAAGTCGTCGTCAAGGAAACATCCAAACAAGACTTTTCCTGCATTTCAACTGCCTCCAAAAGCACAGCAAAGGCATCAGTAAATGTCTACTTCTCATTCAAACCCTAACCCTAACCTTAGCTCGGGCACTTGTATTACTCTACTCCAATGAAAAACCTTGCCTTCACATCCTGTGTTCAAAAAGTTACCCAAATGTCTCCAAACTCGTCAGAAACATTGAATGCAATGCTTGAAAGCACCCTCATTGTATCTGCACTGAATCTGTTTTACAATTCCAGTATTTTTTTTTCGGCACCTGCTGCCAGAATACAGCTTGAAGTAAGCATGATTTGTGTTATATCGGGGTCAGCATCACAATTCCCACTAAAGTTTGGCTAAAAGTATCATTTTATTTGGATTCCAATACAAAAAACGAAAGAGTTTAGCATGTAGAAAGTGTGTTTGAAAAATTTTGCATTTTTAACCACTTTTGAGCGACAGCCGCGCGGCTTAGCAAAAATCGCAAATGTGGGCCAAAAGTCGTCGTCAAGGAAACATCCAAACAAGACTTTTCCTGCATTTCAACTGCCTCCAAAAGCACAGCAAAGGCATCAGTAAATGTCTACTTCTCATTCAAACCCTAACCCTAACCCTAGCTCGGGCACTTGTATTACTCTACTCCAATGAAAAACCTTGCCTTCACATCCTGTGTTCAAAAAGTTACCCAAATGTCTCCAAACTCGTCAGAAACATTGAATGCAATGCTTGAAAGCACCCTCATTGTATCTGCACTGAATCTGTTTTACAATTCCAGTATTTTTTTTTCGGCACCTGCTGCCAGAATACAGCTTGAAGTAAGCATGATTTGTGTTATATCGGGGTCAGCATCACAATTCCCACTAAAGTTTGGCTAAAAGTATCATTTTATTTGGATTCCAATACAAAAAACGAAAGAGTTTAGCATTTAGAAAGAGTGTTTGAAAAATTTTGCATTTTTAACCACTTTTGAGCGACAGCCGCGCGGCTTAGCAAAAATCGCAAATGTGGGCCAAAAGTCGTCGTCAAGGAAACATCCAAACAAGACTTTTCCTGCATTTCAACTGCCTCCAAAAGCACAGCAAAGGCATCAGTAAATGTCTACTTCTCATTCAAACCCTAACCCTAACCCTAGCTTGGGCACTTGTATTACTGTACACCAATGAAAAACCTTGCCTTCACATCCTGTGTTCAAAAAGTTACCCAAATGTCTCCAAACTCGTCAGAAACATTGAATGCAATGCTTGAAAGCACCCTCATTGTATCTGCACTGAATCTGTTTTACAATTCCAGTATTTTTTTTTTCGGCACCTGCTGCCGGAATACAGCTTGAAGTAAGCATGATTTGTGTTATATCGGGGTCAGCATCACAATTCCCACTAAAGTTTGGCTAAAAGTATCATTTTATTTGGATTCCAATACAAAAAACGAAAGAGTTTAGCATGTAGAAAGTGTGTTTGAAAAATTTTGCATTTTTAACCACTTTTGAGCGACAGCCGCGCGGCTTAGCAAAAATCGCAAATGTGGGCCAAAAGTCGTCGTCAAGGAAACATCCAAACAAGACTTTTCCTGCATTTCAACTGCCTCCAAAAGCACAGCAAAGGCATCAGTAAATGTCTACTTCTCATTCAAACCCTAACCCTAACCCTAGCTCGGGCACTTGTATTACTCTACTCCAATGAAAAACCTTGCCTTCACATCCTGTGTTCAAAAAGTTACCCAAATGTCTCCAAACTCGTCAGAAACATTGAATGCAATGCTTGAAAGCACCCTCATTGTATCTGCACTGAATCTGTTTTACAATTCCAGTATTTTTTTTTTCGGCACCTGCTGCCAGAATACAGCTTGAAGTAAGCATGATTTGGTTATATCGGGGTCAGCATCACAATTCCCACTAAAGTTTGGCTAAAAGTATCATTTTATTTGGATTCCAATACAAAAAACGAAAGAGTTTAGCATGTAGAAAGAGTGTTTGAAAAATTTTGCATTTTTAACCACTTTTGAGCGACAGCCGCGCGGCTTAGCAAAAATCGCAAATGTGGGCCAAAAGTCGTCGTCAAGGAAACATCCAAACAAGACTTTTCCTGCATTTCAACTGCCTCCAAAAGCACAGCAAAGGCATCAGTAAATGTCTACTTCTCATTCAAACCCTAACCCTAACCCTAGCTCGGGCACTTGTATTACTCTACTCCAATGAAAAACCTTGCCTTCACATCCTGTGTTCAAAAAGTTACCCAAATGTCTCCAAACTCGTCAGAAACATTGAATGCAATGCTTGAAAGCACCCTCATTGTATCTGCACTGAATCTGTTTTACAATTCCAGTATTTTTTTTTTCGGCACCTGCTGCCGGAATACAGCTTGAAGTAAGCATGATTTGTGTTATATCGGGGTCAGCATCACAATTCCCACTAAAGTTTGGCTAAAAGTATCATTTTATTTGGATTCCAATACAAAAAACGAAAGAGTTTAGCATGTAGAAAGTGTGTTTGAAAAATTTTGCATTTTTAACCACTTTTGAGCGACAGCCGCGCGGCTTAGCAAAAATCGCAAATGTGGGCCAAAAGTCGTCGTCAAGGAAACATCCAAACAAGACTTTTCCTGCATTTCAACTGCCTCCAAAAGCACAGCAAAGGCATCAGTAAATGTCTACAACTCATTCAAACCCTAACCCTAACCCTAGCTCGGGCACTTGTATTACTCTACTCCAATGAAAAACCTTGCCTTCACATCCTGTGTTCAAAAAGTTACCCAAATGTCTCCAAACTCGTCAGAAACATTGAATGCAATGCTTGAAAGCACCCTCATTGTATCTGCACTGAATCTGTTTTACAATTCCAGTATTTTTTTTTTCGGCACCTGCTGCCAGAATACAGCTTGAAGTAAGCATGATTTGTGTTATATCGGGGTCAGCATCACAATTCCCACTAAAGTTTGGCTAAAAGTATCATTTTATTTGGATTCCAATACAAAAAACGAAAGAGTTTAGCATGTAGAAAGAGTGTTTGAAAAATTTTGCATTTTTAACCACTTTTGAGCGACAGCCGCGCGGCTTAGCAAAAATCGCAAATGTGGGCCAAAAGTCGTCGTCAAGGAAACATCCAAACAAGACTTTTCCTGCATTTCAACTGCCTCCAAAAGCACAGCAAAGGCATCAGTAAATGTCTACTTCTCATTCAAACCCTAACCCTAACCCTAGCTCGGGCACTTGTATTACTGTACACCAATGAAAAACCTTGCCTTCACATCCTGTGTTCAAAAAGTTACCCAAATGTCTCCAAACTCGTCAAAAACATTGAATGCAATGCTTGAAAGCACCCTCATTGTATCTGCACTGAATCTGTTTTACAATTCCAGTATTTTTTTTTTCGGCACCTGCTGCCGGAATACAGCTTGAAGTAAGCATGATTTGTGTTATATCGGGGTCAGCATCACAATTCCCACTAAAGTTTGGCTAAAAGTATCATTTTATTTGGATTCCAATACAAAAAACGAAAGAGTTTAGCATGTAGAAAGAGTGTTTGAAAAATTTTGCATTTTTAACCACTTTTGAGCGACAGCCGCGCGGCTTAGCAAAAATCGCAAATGTGGGCCAAAAGTCGTCGTCAAGGAAACATCCAAACAAGACTTTTCCTGCATTTCAACTGCCTCCAAAAGCACAGCAAAGGCATCAGTAAATGTCTACTTCTCATTCAAACCCTAACCCTAACCCTAGCTCGGGCACTTGTATTACTCTACTCCAATGAAAAACCTTGCCTTCACATCCTGTGTTCAAAAAGTTACCCAAATGTCTCCAAACTCGTCAGAAACATTGAATGCAATGCTTGAAAGCACCCTCATTGTATCTGCACTGAATCTGTTTTACAATTCCAGTATTTTTTTTTTCGGCACCTGCTGCCGGAATACAGCTTGAAGTAAGCATGATTTGTGTTATATCGGGGTCAGCATCACAATTCCCACTAAAGTTTGGCTAAAAGTATCATTTTATTTGGATTCCAATACAAAAAACGAAAGAGTTTAGCATGTAGAAAGAGTGTTTGAAAAATTTTGCATTTTTAACCACTTTTGAGCGACAGCCGCGCGGCTTAGCAAAAATCGCAAATGTGGGCCAAAAGTCGTCGTCAAGGAAACATCCAAACAAGACTTTTCCTGCATTTCAACTGCCTCCAAAAGCACAGCAAAGGCATCAGTAAATGTCTACTTCTCATTCAAACCCTAACCCTAACCCTAGCTCGGGCACTTGTATTACTCTACTCCAATGAAAAACCTTGCCTTCACATCCTGTGTTCAAAAAGTTACCCAAATGTCTCCAAACTCGTCAGAAACATTGAATGCAATGCTTGAAAGCACCCTCATTGTATCTGCACTGAATCTGTTTTACAATTCCAGTATTTGTTTTTTCGGCACCTGCTGCCGGAATACAGCTTGAAGTAAGCATGATTTGTGTTATATCGGGGTCAGCATCACAATTCCCACTAAAGTTTGGCTAAAAGTATCATTTTATTTGGATTCCAATACAAAAAACGAAAGAGTTTAGCATGTAGAAAGTGTGTTTGAAAAATTTTGCATTTTTAACCACTTTTGAGCGACAGCCGCGCGGCTTAGCAAAAATCGCAAATGTGGGCCAAAAGTCGTCGTCAAGGAAACATCCAAACAAGACTTTTCCTGCATTTCAACTGCCTCCAAAAGCACAGCAAAGGCATCAGTAAATGTCTACTTCTCATTCAAACCCTAACCCTAACCCTAGCTCGGGCACTTGTATTACTCTACTCCAATAAAAAACCTTGCCTTCACATCCTGTGTTCAAAAAGTTACCCAAATGTCTCCAAACTCGTCAGAAACATTGAATGCAATGCTTGAAAGCACCCTCATTGTATCTGCACTGAATCTGTTTTACAATTCCAGTATTTTTTTTTTCGGCACCTGCTGCCGGAATACAGCTTGAAGTAAGCATGATTTGTGTTATATCGGGGTCAGCATCACAATTCCCACTAAAGTTTGGCTAAAAGTATCATTTTATTTGGATTCCAATACAAAAAACGAAAGAGTTTAGCATGTAGAAAGAGTGTTTGAAAAATTTTGCATTTTTAACCACTTTTGAGCGACAGCCGCGCGGCTTAGCAAAAATCGCAAATGTGGGCCAAAAGTCGTCGTCAAGGAAACATCCAAACAAGACTTTTCCTGCATTTCAACTGCCTCCAAAAGCACAGCAAAGGCATCAGTAAATGTCTACTTCTCATTCAAACCCTAACCCTAACCCTAGCTCGGGCACTTGTATTACTCTACTCCAATGAAAAACCTTGCCTTCACATCCTGTGTTCAAAAAGTTACCCAAATGTCTCCAAACTCGTCAGAAACATTGAATGCAATGCTTGAAAGCACCCTCATTGTATCTGCACTGAATCTGTTTTACAATTCCAGTATTTTTTTTTTCGGCACCTGCTGCCGGAATACAGCTTGAAGTAAGCATGATTTGTGTTATATCGGGGTCAGCATCACAATTCCCACTAAAGTTTGGCTAAAAGTATCATTTTATTTGGATTCCAATACAAAAAACGAAAGAGTTTAGCATGTAGAAAGTGTGTTTGAAAAATTTTGCATTTTTAACCACTTTTGAGCGACAGCCGCGCGGCTTAGCAAAAATCGCAAATGTGGGCCAAAAGTCGTCGTCAAGGAAACATCCAAACAAGACTTTTCCTGCATTTCAACTGCCTCCAAAAGCACAGCAAAGGCATCAGTAAATGTCTACAACTCATTCAAACCCTAACCCTAACCCTAGCTCGGGCACTTGTATTACTCTACTCCAATGAAAAACCTTGCCTTCACATCCTGTGTTCAAAAAGTTACCCAAATGTCTCCAAACTCGTCAGAAACATTGAATGCAATGCTTGAAAGCACCCTCATTGTATCTGCACTGAATCTGTTTTACAATTCCAGTATTTTTTTTTTCGGCACCTGCTGCCAGAATACAGCTTGAAGTAAGCATGATTTGTGTTATATCGGGGTCAGCATCACAATTCCCACTAAAGTTTGGCTAAAAGTATCATTTTATTTGGATTCCAATACAAAAAACGAAAGAGTTTAGCATGTAGAAAGAGTGTTTGAAAAATTTTGCATTTTTAACCACTTTTGAGCGACAGCCGCGCGGCTTAGCAAAAATCGCAAATGTGGGCCAAAAGTCGTCGTCAAGGAAACATCCAAACAAGACTTTTCCTGCATTTCAACTGCCTCCAAAAGCACAGCAAAGGCATCAGTAAATGTCTACTTCTCATTCAAACCCTAACCCTAACCCTAGCTCGGGCACTTGTATTACTGTACACCAATGAAAAACCTTGCCTTCACATCCTGTGTTCAAAAAGTTACCCAAATGTCTCCAAACTCGTCAAAAACATTGAATGCAATGCTTGAAAGCACCCTCATTGTATCTGCACTGAATCTGTTTTACAATTCCAGTATTTTTTTTTTCGGCACCTGCTGCCGGAATACAGCTTGAAGTAAGCATGATTTGTGTTATATCGGGGTCAGCATCACAATTCCCACTAAAGTTTGGCTAAAAGTATCATTTTATTTGGATTCCAATACAAAAAACGAAAGAGTTTAGCATGTAGAAAGAGTGTTTGAAAAATTTTGCATTTTTAACCACTTTTGAGCGACAGCCGCGCGGCTTAGCAAAAATCGCAAATGTGGGCCAAAAGTCGTCGTCAAGGAAACATCCAAACAAGACTTTTCCTGCATTTCAACTGCCTCCAAAAGCACAGCAAAGGCATCAGTAAATGTCTACTTCTCATTCAAACCCTAACCCTAACCCTAGCTCGGGCACTTGTATTACTCTACTCCAATGAAAAACCTTGCCTTCACATCCTGTGTTCAAAAAGTTACCCAAATGTCTCCAAACTCGTCAGAAACATTGAATGCAATGCTTGAAAGCACCCTCATTGTATCTGCACTGAATCTGTTTTACAATTCCAGTATTTTTTTTTTCGGCACCTGCTGCCGGAATACAGCTTGAAGTAAGCATGATTTGTGTTATATCGGGGTCAGCATCACAATTCCCACTAAAGTTTGGCTAAAAGTATCATTTTATTTGGATTCCAATACAAAAAACGAAAGAGTTTAGCATGTAGAAAGAGTGTTTGAAAAATTTTGCATTTTTAACCACTTTTGAGCGACAGCCGCGCGGCTTAGCAAAAATCGCAAATGTGGGCCAAAAGTCGTCGTCAAGGAAACATCCAAACAAGACTTTTCCTGCATTTCAACTGCCTCCAAAAGCACAGCAAAGGCATCAGTAAATGTCTACTTCTCATTCAAACCCTAACCCTAACCCTAGCTCGGGCACTTGTATTACTCTACTCCAATGAAAAACCTTGCCTTCACATCCTGTGTTCAAAAAGTTACCCAAATGTCTCCAAACTCGTCAGAAACATTGAATGCAATGCTTGAAAGCACCCTCATTGTATCTGCACTGAATCTGTTTTACAATTCCAGTATTTGTTTTTTCGGCACCTGCTGCCGGAATACAGCTTGAAGTAAGCATGATTTGTGTTATATCGGGGTCAGCATCACAATTCCCACTAAAGTTTGGCTAAAAGTATCATTTTATTTGGATTCCAATACAAAAAACGAAAGAGTTTAGCATGTAGAAAGTGTGTTTGAAAAATTTTGCATTTTTAACCACTTTTGAGCGACAGCCGCGCGGCTTAGCAAAAATCGCAAATGTGGGCCAAAAGTCGTCGTCAAGGAAACATCCAAACAAGACTTTTCCTGCATTTCAACTGCCTCCAAAAGCACAGCAAAGGCATCAGTAAATGTCTACTTCTCATTCAAACCCTAACCCTAACCCTAGCTCGGGCACTTGTATTACTCTACTCCAATAAAAAACCTTGCCTTCACATCCTGTGTTCAAAAAGTTACCCAAATGTCTCCAAACTCGTCAGAAACATTGAATGCAATGCTTGAAAGCACCCTCATTGTATCTGCACTGAATCTGTTTTACAATTCCAGTATTTTTTTTTTCGGCACCTGCTGCCGGAATACAGCTTGAAGTAAGCATGATTTGTGTTATATCGGGGTCAGCATCACAATTCCCACTAAAGTTTGGCTAAAAGTATCATTTTATTTGGATTCCAATACAAAAAACGAAAGAGTTTAGCATGTAGAAAGTGTGTTTGAAAAATTTTGCATTTTTAACCACTTTTGAGCGACAGCCGCGCGGCTTAGCAAAAATCGCAAATGTGGGCCAAAAGTCGTCGTCAAGGAAACATCCAAACAAGACTTTTCCTGCATTTCAACTGCCTCCAAAAGGACAGCAAAGGCATCAGTAAATGTCTACTTCTCATTCAAACCCTAACCCTAACCCTAGCTCGGGCACTTGTATTACTCTACTCCAATAAAAAACCTTGGCTTCCCATCCTGTGTTCAAAAAGTTACCCAAATGTCTCCAAACTCGTCAGAAACATTGAATGCAATGCTTGAAAGCACCCTCATTGTATCTGCACTGAATCTGTTTTACAATTCCAGTATTTTTTTTTTCGGCACCTGCTGCCGGAATACAGCTTGAAGTAAGCATGATTTGTGTTATATCGGGGTCAGCATCACAATTCCCACTAAAGTTTGGCTAAAAGTATCATTTTATTTGGATTCCAATACAAAAAACGAAAGAGTTTAGCATGTAGAAAGTGTGTTTGAAAAATTTTGCATTTTTAACCACTTTTGAGCGACAGCCGCGCGGCTTAGCAAAAATCGCAAATGTGGGCCAAAAGTCGTCGTCAAGGAAACATCCAAACAAGACTTTTCCTGCATTTCAACTGCCTCCAAAAGCACAGCAAAAGCATCAGTAAATGTCTACTCATTCAAACCCTAACCCTAACCCTAGCTCGGGCACTTGTATTACTCTACTCCAATGAAAAACCTTGCCTTCACATCCTGTGTTCAAAAAGTTACCCAAATGTCTCCAAACTCGTCAGAAACATTGAATGCAATGCTTGAAAGCACCCTCATTGTATCTGCACTGAATCTGTTTTACAATTCCAGTATTTTTTTTTTCGGCACCTGCTGCCGGAATACAGCTTGAAGTAAGCATGATTTGTGTTATATCGGGGTCAGCATCACAATTCCCACTAAAGTTTGGCTAAAAGTATCATTTTATTTGGATTCCAATACAAAAAACGAAAGAGTTTAGCATGTAGAAAGTGTGTTTGAAAAATTTTGCATTTTTAACCACTTTTGAGCGACAGCCGCGCGGCTTAGCAAAAATCGCAAATGTGGGCCAAAAGTCGTCGTCAAGGAAACATCCAAACAAGACTTTTCCTGCATTTCAACTGCCTCCAAAAGCACAGCAAAGGCATCAGTAAATGTCTACTTCTCATTCAAACCCTAACCCTAACCCTAGCTCGGGCACTTGTATTACTCTACTCCAATGAAAAACCTTGCCTTCACATCCTGTGTTCAAAAAGTTACCCAAATGTCTCCAAACTCGTCAGAAACATTGAATGCAATGCATGAAAGCACCCTCATTGTATCTGCACTGAATCTGTTTTACAATTCCAGTATTTTTTTTTTCGGCACCTGCTGCCAGAATACAGCTTGAAGTAAGCATGATTTGTGTTATATCGGGGTCAGCATCACAATTCCCACTAAAGTTTGGCTAAAAGTATCATTTTATTTGGATTCCAATACAAAAAACGAAAGAGTTTAGCATGTAGAAAGAGTGTTTGAAAAATGTTGCATTTTTAACCACTTTTGAGTGACAGCCGCACGGCTTAGCAAAAATCGCAAATGTGGGCCAAAAGTCGTCGTCAAGGAAACATCCAAACAAGACTTTTCCTGCATTTCAACTGCCTCCAAAAGCACAGCAAAGGCATCAGTAAATGTCTACTTCTCATTCAAACCCTAACCCTAACCCTAGCTCGGGCACTTGTATTACTCTACTCCAATGAAAAACCTTGCCTTCACATCCTGTGTTCAAAAAGTTACCCAAATGTCTCCAAACTCGTCAGAAACATTGAATGCAATGCTTGAAAGCACCCTCATTGTATCTGCACTGAATCTGTTTTACAATTCCAGTATTTTTTTTTTCGGCACCTGCTGCCGGAATACAGCTTGAAGTAAGCATGATTTGTGTTATATCGGGGTCAGCATCACAATTCCCACTAAAGTTTGGCTAAAAGTATCATTTTATTTGGATTCCAATACAAAAAACGAAAGAGTTTAGCATGTAGAAAGTGTGTTTGAAAAATTTTGCATTTTTAACCACTTTTGAGCGACAGCCGCGCGGCTTAGCAAAAATCGCAAATGTGGGCCAAAAGTCGTCGTCAAGGAAACATCCAAACAAGACTTTTCCTGCATTTCAACTGCCTCCAAAAGCACAGCAAAGGCATCAGTAAATGTCTACTTCTCATTCAAACCCTAACCCTAACCCTAGCTCGGGCACTTGTATTACTCTACTCCAATGAAAAACCTTGCCTTCACATCCTGTGTTCAAAAAGTTACCCAAATGTCTCCAAACTCGTCAGAAACATTGAATGCAATGCTTGAAAGCACCCTCATTGTATCTGCACTGAATCTGTTTTACAATTCCAGTATTTTTTTTTTCGGCACCTGCTGCCAGAATACAGCTTGAAGTAAGCATGATTTGTGTTATATCGGGGTCAGCATCACAATTCCCACTAAAGTTTGGCTAAAAGTATCATTTTATTTGGATTCCAATACAAAAAACGAAAGAGTTTAGCATGTAGAAAGAGTGTTTGAAAAATTTGGCATTTTTAACCACTTTTGAGCGACAGCCGCGCGGCTTAGCAAAAATCGCAAATGTGGGCCAAAAGTCGTCGTCAAGGAAACATCCAAACAAGACTTTTCCTGCATTTCAACTGCCTCCAAAAGCACAGCAAAGGCATCAGTAAATGTCTACTTCTCATTCAAACCCTAACCCTAACCCTAGCTCGGGCACTTGTATTACTCTACTCCAATAAAAAACCTTGCCTTCACATCCTGTGTTCAAAAAGTTACCCAAATGTCTCCAAACTCGTCAGAAACATTGAATGCAATGCTTGAAAGCACCCTCATTGTATCTGCACTGAATCTGTTTTACAATTCCAGTATTTTTTTTTTCGGCACCTGCTGCCAGAATACAGCTTGAAGTAAGCATGATTTGTGTTATATCGGGGTCAGCATCACAATTCCCACTAAAGTTTGGCTAAAAGTATCATTTTATTTGGATTCCAATACAAAAAACGAAAGAGTTTAGCATGTAGAAAGAGTGTTTGAAAAATTTTGCATTTTTAACCACTTTTGAGCGACAGCCGCGCGGCTCAGCAAAAATCGCAAATGTGGGCCAAAAGTCGTCGTCAAGGAAACATCCAAACAAGACTTTTCCTGCATTTCAACTGCCTCCAAAAGCACAGCAAAGGCATCAGTAAATGGCTACTTCTCATTCAAACCCTATCCCTAACCCTAGCTCGGGCACTTGTATTACTCTACTCCAATGAAAAACCTTGCCTCCACATCCTGTGTTCAAAAAGTTACTTAAATGTCTCCAAACTCGTCAGAAACATTGAATGCAATGCTTGAAAGCACCCTCATTGTATCTGCACTGAATCTGTTTTACAATTCCAGTATTTTTTTTTTCGGCACCTGCTGCCGGAATACAGCTTGAAGTAAGCATGATTTGTGTTATATCGGGGTCAGCATCACAATTCCCACTAAAGTTTGGCTAAAAGTATCATTTTATTTGGATTCCAATACAAAAAACGAAAGAGTTTAGCATGTAGAAAGTGTGTTTGAAAAATTTTGCATTTTTAACCACTTTTGAGCGACAGCCGCGCGGCTTAGCAAAAATCGCAAATGTGGGCCAAAAGTCGTCGTCAAGGAAACATCCAAACAAGACTTTTCCTGCATTTCAACTGCCTCCAAAAGCACAGCAAAGGCATCAGTAAATGTCTACTTCTCATTCAAACCCTAACCCTAACCCTAGCTCGGGCACTTGTATTACTCTACTCCAATGAAAAACCTTGCCTTCACATCCTGTGTTCAAAAAGTTACCCAAATGTCTCCAAACTCGTCAGAAACATTGAATGCAATGCTTGAAAGCACCCTCATTGTATCTGCACTGAATCTGTTTTACAATTCCAGTATTTTTTTTTTCGGCACCTGCTGCCAGAATACAGCTTGAAGTAAGCATGATTTGTGTTATATCGGGGTCAGCATCACAATTCCCACTAAAGTTTGGCTAAAAGTATCATTTTATTTGGATTCCAATACAAAAAACGAAAGAGTTTAGCATGTAGAAAGAGTGTTTGAAAAATTTGGCATTTTTAACCACTTTTGAGCGACAGCCGCGCGGCTTAGCAAAAATCGCAAATGTGGGCCAAAAGTCGTCGTCAAGGAAACATCCAAACAAGACTTTTCCTGCATTTCAACTGCCTCCAAAAGCACAGCAAAGGCATCAGTAAATGTCTACTTCTCATTCAAACCCTAACCCTAACCCTAGCTCGGGCACTTGTATTACTCTACTCCAATAAAAAACCTTGCCTTCACATCCTGTGTTCAAAAAGTTACCCAAATGTCTCCAAACTCGTCAGAAACATTGAATGCAATGCTTGAAAGCACCCTCATTGTATCTGCACTGAATCTGTTTTACAATTCCAGTATTTTTTTTTTCGGCACCTGCTGCCAGAATACAGCTTGAAGTAAGCATGATTTGTGTTATATCGGGGTCAGCATCACAATTCCCACTAAAGTTTGGCTAAAAGTATCATTTTATTTGGATTCCAATACAAAAAACGAAAGAGTTTAGCATGTAGAAAGAGTGTTTGAAAAATTTTGCATTTTTAACCACTTTTGAGCGACAGCCGCGCGGCTTAGCAAAAATCGCAAATGTGGGCCAAAAGTCGTCGTCAAGGAAACATCCAAACAAGACTTTTCCTGCATTTCAACTGCCTCCAAAAGCACAGCAAAGGCATCAGTAAATGTCTACTTCTCATTCAAACCCTAACCCTAACCCTAGCTCGGGCACTTGTATTACTGTACACCAATGAAAAACCTTGCCTTCACATCCTGTGTTCAAAAAGTTACCCAAATGTCTCCAAACTCGTCAGAAACATTGAATGCAATGCTTGAAAGCACCCTCATTGTATCTGCACTGAATCTGTTTTACAATTCCAGTATTTTTTTTTTCGGCACCTGCTGCCGGAATACAGCTTGAAGTAAGCATGATTTGTGTTATATCGGGGTCAGCATCACAATTCCCACTAAAGTTTGGCTAAAAGTATCATTTTATTTGGATTCCAATACAAAAAACGAAAGAGTTTAGCATGTAGAAAGAGTGTTTGAAAAATTTTGCATTTTTAACCACTTTTGAGCGACAGCCGCGCGGCTTAGCAAAAATCGCAAATGTGGGCCAAAAGTCGTCGTCAAGGAAACATCCAAACAAGACTTTTCCTGCATTTCAACTGCCTCCAAAAGCACAGCAAAGGCATCAGTAAATGGCTACTTCTCATTCAAACCCTAACCCTAACCCTAGCTCGGGCACTTGTATTACTCTACTCCAATGAAAAACCTTGCCTTCACATCCTGTGTTCAAAAAGTTACTTAAATGTCTCCAAACTCGTCAGAAACATTGAATGCAATGCTTGAAAGCACCCTCATTGTATCTGCACTGAATCTGTTTTACAATTCCAGTATTTTTTTTTTCGGCACCTGCTGCCGGAATACAGCTTGAAGTAAGCATGATTTGTGTTATATCGGGGTCAGCATCACAATTCCCACTAAAGTTTGGCTAAAAGTATCATTTTATTTGGATTCCAATACAAAAAACGAAAGAGTTTAGCATGTAGAAAGTGTGTTTGAAAAATTTTGCATTTTTAACCACTTTTGAGCGACAGCCGCGCGGCTTAGCAAAAATCGCAAATGTGGGCCAAAAGTCGTCGTCAAGGAAACATCCAAACAAGACTTTTCCTGCATTTCAACTGCCTCCAAAAGCACAGCAAAGGCATCAGTAAATGTCTACTTCTCATTCAAACCCTAACCCTAACCCTAGCTCGGGCACTTGTATTACTCTACTCCAATGAAAAACCTTGCCTTCACATCCTGTGTTCAAAAAGTTACCCAAATGTCTCCAAACTCGTCAGAAACATTGAATGCAATGCTTGAAAGCACCCTCATTGTATCTGCACTGAATCTTTTTTACAATTCCAGTATTTTTTTTTTCGGCACCTGCTGCCGGAATACAGCTTGAAGTAAGCATGATTTGTGTTATATCGGGGTCAGCATCACAATTCCCACTAAAGTTTGGCTAAAAGTATCATTTTATTTGGATTCCAATACAAAAAACGAAAGAGTTTAGCATGTAGAAAGTGTGTTTGAAAAATTTTGCATTTTTAACCACTTTTGAGCGACAGCCGCGCGGCTTAGCAAAAATCGCAAATGTGGGCCAAAAGTCGTCGTCAAGGAAACATCCAAACAAGACTTTTCCTGCATTTCAACTGCCTCCAAAAGCACAGCAAAGGCATCAGTAAATGTCTACTTCTCATTCAAACCATAACCCTAACCCTAGCTCGGGCACTTGTATTACTCTACTCCAATGAAAAACCTTGCCTTCACATCCTGTGTTCAAAAAGTTACCCAAATGTCTCCAAACTCGTCAGAAACATTGAATGCAATGCTTGAAAGCACCCTCATTGTATCTGCACTGAATCTGTTTTACAATTCCAGTATTTTTTTTTTCGGCACCTGCTGCCGGAATACAGCTTGAAGTAAGCATGATTTGTGTTATATCGGGGTCAGCATCACAATTCCCACTAAAGTTTGGCTAAAAGTATCATTTTATTTGGATTCCAATACAAAAAACGAAAGAGTTTAGCATGTAGAAAGTGTGTTTGAAAAATTTTGCATTTTTAACCACTTTTGAGCGACAGCCGCGCGGCTTAGCAAAAATCGCAAATGTGGGCCAAAAGTCGTCGTCAAGGAAACATCCAAACAAGACTTTTCCTGCATTTCAACTGCCTCCAAAAGCACAGCAAAGGCATCAGTAAATGTCTACTTCTCATTCAAACCCTAACCCTAACCCTAGCTCGGGCACTTGTATTACTGTACACCAATGAAAAACCTTGCCTTCACATCCTGTGTTCAAAAAGTTACCCAAATGTCTCCAAACTCGTCAGAAACATTGAATGCAATGCTTGAAAGCACCCTCATTGTATCTGCACTGAATCTGTTTTACAATTCCAGTATTTTTTTTTTCGGCACCTGCTGCCGGAATACAGCTTGAAGTAAGCATGATTTGTGTTATATCGGGGTCAGCATCACAATTCCCACTAAAGTTTGGCTAAAAGTATCATTTTATTTGGATTCCAATACAAAAAACGAAAGAGTTTAGCATGAAGAAAGTGTGTTTGAAAAATTTTGCATTTTTAACCACTTTTGAGCGACAGCCGCGCGGCTTAGCAAAAATCGCAAATGTGGGCCAAAAGTCGTCGTCAAGGAAACATCCAAACAAGACTTTTCCTGCATTTCAACTGCCTCCAAAAGCACAGCAAAGGCATCAGTAAATGTCTACTTCTCATTCAAACCCTAACCCTAACCCTAGCTCGGGCACTTGTATTACTCTACTCCAATGAAAAACCTTGCCTTCACATCCTGTGTTCAAAAAGTTACCCAAATGTCTCCAAACTCGTCAGAAACATTGAATGCAATGCTTGAAAGCACCCTCATTGTATCTGCACTGAATCTGTTTTACAATTCCAGTATTTTTTTTTTCGGCACCTGCTGCCGGAATACAGCTTGAAGTAAGCATGATTTGTGTTATATCGGGGTCAGCATCACAATTCCCACTAAAGTTTGGCTAAAAGTATCATTTTATTTGGATTCCAATACAAAAAACGAAAGAGTTTAGCATGTAGAAAGTGTGTTTGAAAAATTTTGCATTTTTAACCACTTTTGAGCGACAGCCGCGCGGCTTAGCAAAAATCGCAAATGTGGGCCAAAAGTCGTCGTCAAGGAAACATCCAAACAAGACTTTTCCTGCATTTCAACTGCCTCCAAAAGCACAGCAAAGGCATCAGTAAATGTCTACTTCTCATTCAAACCCTAACCCTAACCCTAGCTCGGGCACTTGTATTACTGTACACCAATGAAAAACCTTGCCTTCACATCCTGTGTTCAAAAAGTTACCCAAATGTCTCCAAACTCGTCAGAAACATTGAATGCAATGCTTGAAAGCACCCTCATTGTATCTGCACTGAATCTGTTTTACAATTCCAGTATTTTTTTTTTCGGCACCTGCTGCCGGAATACAGCTTGAAGTAAGCATGATTTGTGTTATATCGGGGTCAGCATCACAATTCCCACTAAAGTTTGGCTAAAAGTATCATTTTATGTGGATTCCAATACAAAAAACGAAAGAGTTTAGCATGTAGAAAGAGTGTTTGAAAAATTTTGCATTTTTAACCACTTTTGAGCGACAGCCGCGCGCGGCTTAGCAAAAATCGCAAATGTGGGCCAAAAGTCGTCGTCAAGGAAACATCCAAACAAGACTTTTCCTGCATTTCAACTGCCTCCAAAAGCACAGCAAAGGCATCAGTAAATGTCTACTTCTCATTCAAACCCTAACCCTAACCCTAGCTTGGGCACTTGTATTACTGTACACCAATGAAAAACATTGCCTTTACATCCTGTGTTCAAAAAGTTACCCAAATGTCTCCAAACTCGTCAGAAACATTGAATGCAATGCTTGAAAGCACCCTCATTGTATCTGCACTGAATCTGTTTTACAATTCCAGTATTTTTTTTTCGGCACCTGCTGCCGGAATACAGCTTGAAGTAAGCATGATTTGTTTTATATCGGGGTCAGCATCACAATTCCCACTAAAGTTTGGCTAAAAGTATCATTTTATTTGGATTCCAATACAAAAAACGAAAGAGTTTAGCATGTAGAAAGTGTGTTTGAAAAATTTTGCATTTTTAACCACTTTTGAGCGACAGCCGCGCGGCTTAGCAAAAATCGCAAATGTGGGCCAAAAGTCGTCGTCAAGGAAACATCCAAACAAGACTTTTCCTGCATTTCAACTGCCTCCAAAAGCACAGCAAAGGCATCAGTAAATGTCTACTTCTCATTCAAACCCTTACCCTAACCCTAGCTCGGGCACTTGTATTACTCTACTCCAATGAAAAACCTTGCCTTCACATCCTGTGTTCAAAAAGTTACCCAAATGTCTCCAAACTCGTCAGAAACATTGAATGCAATGCTTGAAAGCACCCTCATTGTATCTGCACTGAATCTGTTTTACAATTCCAGTATTTTTTTTTTCGGCACCTGCTGCCAGAATACAGCTTGAAGTAAGCATGATTTGTGTTATATCGGGGTCAGCATCACAATTCCCACTAAAGTTTGGCTAAAAGTATCATTTTATTTGGATTCCAATACAAAAAACGAAAGAGTTTAGCATGTAGAAAGAGTGTTTGAAAAATTTTGCATTTTTAACCACTTTTGAGCGACAGCCGCGCGGCTTAGCAAAAATCGCAAATGTGGGCCAAAAGTCGTCGTCAAGGAAACATCCAAACAAGACTTTTCCTGCATTTCAACTGCCTCCAAAAGCACAGCAAAGGCATCAGTAAATGTCTACTTCTCATTCAAACCCTAACCCTAACCCTAGCTCGGGCACTTGTATTACTCTACTCCAATAAAAAACCTTGCCTTCACATCCTGTGTTCAAAAAGTTACCCAAATGTCTCCAAACTCGTCAGAAACATTGAATGCAATGCTTGAAAGCACCCTCATTGTATCTGCACTGAATCTGTTTTACAATTCCAGTATTTTTTTTTTCGGCACCTGCTGCCAGAATACAGCTTGAAGTAAGCATGATTTGTGTTATATCGGGGTCAGCATCACAATTCCCACTAAAGTTTGGCTAAAAGTATCATTTTATTTGGATTCCAATACAAAAAACGAAAGAGTTTAGCATGTAGAAAGTGTGTTTGAAAAAGTTTGCATTTTTAACCACTTTTGAGCGACAGCCGCGCGGCTTAGCAAAAATCGCAAATGTGGGCCAAAAGTCGTCGTCAAGGAAACATCCAAACAAGACTTTTCCTGCATTTCAACTGCCTCCAAAAGCACAGCAAAGGCATCAGTAAATGTCTACTTCTCATTCAAACCCTAACCCTAACCCTAGCTCGGGCACTTGTATTACTCTACTCCAATAAAAAACCTTGCCTTCACATCCTGTGTTCAAAAAGTTACCCAAATGTCTCCAAACTCGTCAGAAACATTGAATGCAATGCTTGAAAGCACCCTCATTGTATCTGCACTGAATCTGTTTTACAATTCCAGTATTTTTTTTTTCGGCACCTGCTGCCAGAATACAGCTTGAAGTAAGCATGATTTGTGTTATATTGGGGTCAGCATCACAATTCCCACTAAAGTTTGGCTAAAAGTATCATTTTATTTGGATTCCAATACAAAAAACAAAAGAGTTTAGCATGTAGAAAGTGTGTTTGAAAAATTTTGCATTTTTAACCACTTTTGAGCGACAGCCGCGCGGCTTAGCAAAAATCGCAAATGTGGGCCAAAAGTCGTCGTCAAGGAAACATCCAAACAAGACTTTTCCTGCATTTCAACTGCCTCCAAAAGCACAGCAAAGGCATCAGTAAATGTCTACTTCTCATTCAAACCCTAACCCTAACCCTAGCTCGGGCACTTGTATTACTCTACTCCAATGAAAAACCTTGCCTTCACATCCTGTGTTCAAAAAGTTACCCAAATGTCTCCAAACTCGTCAGAAACATTGAATGCAATGCTTGAAAGCACCCTCATTGTATCTGCACTGAATCTGTTTTACAATTCCAGTATTTTTTTTTTTCGGCACCTGCTGCCAGAATACAGCTTGAAGTAAGCATGATTTGTGTTATATCGGGGTCAGCATCACAATTCCCACTAAAGTTTGGCTAAAAGTATCATTTTATTTGGATTCCAATACAAAAAACGAAAGAGTTTAGCATGTAGAAAGTGTGTTTGAAAAATTTTGCATTTTTAACCACTTTTGAGCGACAGCCGCGCGGCTTAGCAAAAATCGCAAATGTGGGCCAAAAGTCGTCGTCAAGGAAACATCCAAACAAGACTTTTCCTGCATTTCAACTGCCTCCAAAAGCACAGCAAAGGCATCAGTAAATGTCTACTTCTCATTCAAACCCTAACCCTAACCCTAGCTCGGGCACTTGTATTACTCTACTCCAATGAAAAACCTTGCCTTCACATCCTGTGTTCAAAAAGTTACCCAAATGTCTCCAAACTCGTCAGAAACATTGAATGCAATGCTTGAAAGCACCCTCATTGTATCTGCACTGAATCTGTTTTACAATTCCAGTATTTTTTTTTTCGGCACCTGCTGCCAGAATACAGCTTGAAGTAAGCATGATTTGTGTTATATCGGGGTCAGCATCACAATTCCCACTAAAGTTTGGCTAAAAGTATCATTTTATTTGGATTCCAATACAAAAAACGAAAGAGTTTAGCATGTAGAAAGTGTGTTTGAAAAATTTTGCATTTTTAACCACTTTTGAGCGACAGCCGCGCGGCTTAGCAAAAATCGCAAATGTGGGCCAAAAGTCGTCGTCAAGGAAACATCCAAACAAGACTTTTCCTGCATTTCAACTGCCTCCAAAAGCACAGCAAAGGCATCAGTAAATGTCTACTTCTCATTCAAACCCTAACCCTAACCCTAGCTTGGGCACTTGTATTACTGTACACCAATGAAAAACCTTGCCTTCACATCCTGTGTTCAAAAAGTTACCCAAATGTCTCCAAACTCGTCAGAAACATTGAATGCAATGCTTGAAAGCACCCTCATTGTATCTGCACTGAATCTGTTTTACAATTCCAGTATTTTTTTTTTCGGCACCTGCTGCCGGAATACAGCTTGAAGTAAGCATGATTTGTGTTATATCGGGGTCAGCATCACAATTCCCACTAAAGTTTGGCTAAAAGTATCATTTTATTTGGATTCCAATACAAAAAACGAAAGAGTTTAGCATGTAGAAAGTGTGTTTGAAAAATTTTGCATTTTTAACCACTTTTGAGCGACAGCCGCGCGGCTTAGCAAAAATCGGAAATGTGGGCCAAAAGTCGTCGTCAAGGAAACATCCAAACAAGACTTTTCCTGCATTTCAACTGCCTCCAAAAGCACAGCAAAGGCATCAGTAAATGTCTACTTCTCATTCAAACCCTAACCCTAACCCTAGCTCGGGCACTTGTATTACTCTACTCCAATGAAAAACCTTGCCTTCACATCCTGTGTTCAAAAAGTTACCCAAATGTCTCCAAACTCGTCAGAAACATTGAATGCAATGCTTGAAAGCACCCTCATTGTATCTGCACTGAATCTGTTTTACAATTCCAGTATTTTTTTTTTCGGCACCTGCTGCCAGAATACAGCTTGAAGTAAGCATGATTTGTGTTATATCGGGGTCAGCATCACAATTCCCACTAAAGTTTGGCTAAAAGTATCATTTTATTTGGATTCCAATACAAAAAACGAAAGAGTTTAGCATGTAGAAAGTGTGTTTGAAAAATTTTGCATTTTTAACCACTTTTGAGCGACAGCCGCGCGGCTTAGCAAAAATCGCAAATGTGGGCCAAAAGTCGTCGTCAAGGAAACATCCAAACAAGACTTTTCCTGCATTTCAACTGCCTCCAAAAGCACAGCAAAGGCATCAGTAAATGTCTACTTCTCATTCAAACCCTAACCCTAACCCTAGCTCGGGCACTTGTATTACTCTACTCCAATGAAAAACCTTGCCTTCACATCCTGTGTTCAAAAAGTTACCCAAATGTCTCCAAACTCGTCAGAAACATTGAATGCAATGCTTGAAAGCACCCTCATTGTATCTGCACTGAATCTGTTTTACAATTCCAGTATTTTTTTTTTCGGCACCTGCTGCCAGAATACAGCTTGAAGTAAGCATGATTTGTGTTATATCGGGGTCAGCATCACAATTCCCACTAAAGTTTGGCTAAAAGTATCATTTTATTTGGATTCCAATACAAAAAACGAAAGAGTTTAGCATGTAGAAAGTGTGTTTGAAAAATTTTGCATTTTTAACCACTTTTGAGCGACAGCCGCGCGGCTTAGCAAAAATCGCAAATGTGGGCCAAAAGTCGTCGTCAAGGAAACATCCAAACAAGACTTTTCCTGCATTTCAACTGCCTCCAAAAGCACAGCAAAGGCATCAGTAAATGTCTACTTCTCATTCAAACCCTAACCCTAACCCTAGCTCGGGCACTTGTATTACTCTACTCCAATGAAAAACCTTGCCTTCACATCCTGTGTTCAAAAAGTTACCCAAATGTCTCCAAACTCGTCAGAAACATTGAATGCAATGCTTGAAAGCACCCTCATTGTATCTGCACTGAATCTGTTTTACAATTCCAGTATTTTTTTTTTCGGCACCTGCTGCCAGAATACAGCTTGAAGTAAGCATGATTTGTGTTATATCGGGGTCAGCATCACAATTCCCACTAAAGTTTGGCTAAAAGTATCATTTTATTTGGATTCCAATACAAAAAACGAAAGAGTTTAGCATGTAGAAAGTGTGTTTGAAAAATGTTGCATTTTTAACCACTTTTGAGCGACAGCCGCGCGGCTTAGCAAAAATCGCAAATGTGGGCCAAAAGTCGTCGTCAAGGAAACATCCAAACAAGACTTTTCCTGCATTTCAACTGCCTCCAAAAGCACAGCAAAGGCATCAGTAAATGTCTACTTCTCATTCAAACCCTAACCCTAACCCTAGCTCGGGCACTTGTATTACTCTACTCCAATGAAAAACCTTGCCTTCACATCCTGTGTTCAAAAAGTTACCCAAATGTCTCCAAACTCGTCAGAAACATTGAATGCAATGCTTGAAAGCACCCTCATTGTATCTGCACTGAATCTGTTTTACAATTCCAGTATTTTTTTTTTCGGCACCTGCTGCCAGAATACAGCTTGAAGTAAGCATGATTTGTGTTATATCGGGGTCAGCATCACAATTCCCACTAAAGTTTGGCTAAAAGTATCATTTTATTTGGATTCCAATACAAAAAACGAAAGAGTTTAGCATGTAGAAAGTGTGTTTGAAAAATTTTGCATTTTTAACCACTTTTGAGCGACAGCCGCGCGGCTTAGCAAAAATCGCAAATGTGGGCCAAAAGTCGTCGTCAAGGAAACATCCAAACAAGACTTTTCCTGCATTTCAACTGCCTCCAAAAGCACAGCAAAGGCATCAGTAAATGTCTACTTCTCATTCAAACCCTAACCCTAACCCTAGCTCGGGCACTTGTATTACTCTACTCCAATGAAAAACCTTGCCTTCACATCCTGTGTTCAAAAAGTTACCCAAATGTCTCCAAACTCGTCAGAAACATTGAATGCAATGCTTGAAAGCACCCTCATTGTATCTGCACTGAATCTGTTTTACAATTCCAGTATTTTTTTTTTCGGCACCTGCTGCCGGAATACAGCTTGAAGTAAGCATGATTTGTGGTATATCGGGGTCAGCATCACAATTCCCACTAAAGTTTGGCTAAAAGTATCATTTTATTTGGATTCCAATACAAAAAACGAAAGAGTTTAGCATGTAGAAAGTGTGTTTGAAAAATTTTGCATTTTTAACCACTTTTGAGCGACAGCCGCGCGGCTTAGCAAAAATCGCAAATGTGGGCCAAAAGTCGTCGTCAAGGAAACATCCAAACAAGACTTTTCCTGCATTTCAACTGCCTCCAAAAGCACAGCAAAGGCATCAGTAAATGTCTACTTCTCATTCAAACCCTAACCCTAACCCTAGCTCGGGCACTTGTATTACTCTACTCCAATGAAAAACCTTGCCTTCACATCCTGTGTTCAAAAAGTTACCCAAATGTCTCCAAACTCGTCAGAAACATTGAATGCAATGCTTGAAAGCACCCTCATTGTATCTGCACTGAATCTGTTTTACAATTCCAGTATTTTTTTTTTCGGCACCTGCTGCCAGAATACAGCTTGAAGTAAGCATGATTTGTGTTATATCGGGGTCAGCATCACAATTCCCACTAAAGTTTGGCTAAAAGTATCATTTTATTTGGATTCCAATACAAAAAACGAAAGAGTTTAGCATGTAGAAAGTGTGTTTGAAAAATTTTGCATTTTTAACCACTTTTGAGCGACAGCCGCGCGGCTTAGCAAAAATCGCAAATGTGGGCCAAAAGTCGTCGTCAAGGAAACATCCAAACAAGACTTTTCCTGCATTTCAACTGCCTCCAAAAGCACAGCAAAGGCATCAGTAAATGTCTACTTCTCATTCAAACCCTAACCCTAACCCTAGCTCGGGCACTTGTATTACTCTACTCCAATGAAAAACCTTGCCTTCACATCCTGTGTTCAAAAAGTTACCCAAATGTCTCCAAACTCGTCAGAAACATTGAATGCAATGCTTGAAAGCACCCTCATTGTATCTGCACTGAATCTGTTTTACAATTCCAGTATTTTTTTTTTCGGCACCTGCTGCCAGAATACAGCTTGAAGTAAGCATGATTTGTGTTATATCGGGGTCAGCATCACAATTCCCACTAAAGTTTGGCTAAAAGTATCATTTTATTTGGATTCCAATACAAAAAACGAAAGAGTTTAGCATGTAGAAAGTGTGTTTGAAAAATTTTGCATTTTTAACCACTTTTGAGCGACAGCCGCGCGGCTTAGCAAAAATCGCAAATGTGGGCCAAAAGTCGTCGTCAAGGAAACATCCAAACAAGACTTTTCCTCCATTTCAACTGCCTCCAAAAGCACAGCAAAGGCATCAGTAAATGTCTACTTCTCATTCAAACCCTAACCCTAACCCTAGCTCGGGCACTTGTATTACTCTACTCCAATGAAAAACCTTGCCTTCACATCCTGTGTTCAAAAAGTTACCCAAATGTCTCCAAACTCGTCAGAAACATTGAATGCAATGCTTGAAAGCACCCTCATTGTATCTGCACTGAATCTGTTTTACAATTCCAGTATTTTTTTTTTCGGCACCTGCTGCCAGAATACAGCTTGAAGTAAGCATGATTTGTGTTATATCGGGGTCAGCATCACAATTCCCACTAAAGTTTGGCTAAAAGTATCATTTTATTTGGATTCCAATACAAAAAACGAAAGAGTTTAGCATGTAGAAAGTGTGTTTGAAAAATTTTGCATTTTTAACCACTTTTGAGCGACAGCCGCGCGGCTTAGCAAAAATCGGAAATGTGGGCCAAAAGTCGTCGTCAAGGAAACATCCAAACAAGACTTTTCCTGCATTTCAACTGCCTCCAAAAGCACAGCAAAGGCATCAGTAAATGTCTACTTCTCATTCAAACCCTAACCCTAACCCTAGCTCGGGCACTTGTATTACTCTACTCCAATGAAAAACCTTGCCTTCACATCCTGTGTTCAAAAAGTTACCCAAATGTCTCCAAACTCGTCAGAAACATTGAATGCAATGCTTGAAAGCACCCTCATTGTATCTGCACTGAATCTGTTTTACAATTCCAGTATTTTTTTTTTTCGGCACCTGCTGCCAGAATACAGCTTGAAGTAAGCATGATTTGTGTTATATCGGGGTCAGCATCACAATTCCCACTAAAGTTTGGCTAAAAGTATCATTTTATTTGGATTCCAATACAAAAAACGAAAGAGTTTAGCATGTAGAAAGTGTGTTTGAAAAATTTTGCATTTTTAACCACTTTTGAGCGACAGCCGCGCGGCTTAGCAAAAATCGCAAATGTGGGCCAAAAGTCGTCGTCAAGGAAACATCCAAACAAGACTTTTCCTGCATTTCAACTGCCTCCAAAAGCACAGCAAAGGCATCAGTAAATGTCTACTTCTCATTCAAACCCTAACCCTAACCCTAGCTCGGGCACTTGTATTACTCTACTCCAATGAAAAACCTTGCCTTCACATCCTGTGTTCAAAAAGTTACCCAAATGTCTCCAAACTCGTCAGAAACATTGAATGCAATGCTTGAAAGCACCCTCATTGTATCTGCACTGAATCTGTTTTACAATTCCAGTATTTTTTTTTTCGGCACCTGCTGCCAGAATACAGCTTGAAGTAAGCATGATTTGTGTTATATCGGGGTCAGCATCACAATTCCCACTAAAGTTTGGCTAAAAGTATCATTTTATTTGGATTCCAATACAAAAAACGAAAGAGTTTAGCATGTAGAAAGTGTGTTTGAAAAATTTTGCATTTTTAACCACTTTTGAGCGACAGCCGCGCGGCTTAGCAAAAATCGCAAATGTGGGCCAAAAGTCGTCGTCAAGGAAACATCCAAACAAGACTTTTCCTGCATTTCAACTGCCTCCAAAAGCACAGCAAAGGCATCAGTAAATGTCTACTTCTCATTCAAACCCTAACCCTAACCCTAGCTCGGGCACTTGTATTACTCTACTCCAATGAAAAACCTTGCCTTCACATCCTGTGTTCAAAAAGTTACCCAAATGTCTCCAAACTCGTCAGAAACATTGAATGCAATGCTTGAAAGCACCCTCATTGTATCTGCACTGAATCTGTTTTACAATTCCAGTATTTTTTTTTTCGGCACCTGCTGCCAGAATACAGCTTGAAGTAAGCATGATTTGTGTTATATCGGGGTCAGCATCACAATTCCCACTAAAGTTTGGCTAAAAGTATCATTTTATTTGGATTCCAATACAAAAAACGAAAGAGTTTAGCATGTAGAAAGAGTGTTTGAAAAATTTTGCATTTTTAACCACTTTTGAGCGACAGCCGCGCGGCTTAGCAAAAATCGCAAATGTGGGCCAAAAGTCGTCGTCAAGGAAACATCCAAACAAGACTTTTCCTGCATTTCAACTGCCTCCAAAAGCACAGCAAAGGCATCAGTAAATGTCTACTTCTCATTCAAACCCTAACCCTAACCCTAGCTCGGGCACTTGTATTACTCTACTCCAATGAAAAACCTTGCCTTCACATCCTGTGTTCAAAAAGTTACCCAAATGTCTCCAAACTCGTCAGAAACATTGAATGCAATGCTTGAAAGCACCCTCATTGTATCTGCACTGAATCTGTTTTACAATTCCAGTATTTTTTTTTCGGCACCTGCTGCCGGAATACAGCTTAAAGTAAGCATGATTTGTGTTATATCGGGGTCAGCATCACAATTCCCACTAAAGTTTGGCTAAAAGTATCATTTTATTTGGATTCCAATACAAAAAACGAAAGAGTTTAGCATGTAGAAAGTGTGTTTGAAAAATTTTGCATTTTTAACCACTTTTGAGCGACAGCCGCGCGGCTTAGCAAAAATCGCAAATGTGGGCCAAAAGTCGTCGTCAAGGAAACATCCAAACAAGACTTTTCCTGCATTTCAACTGCCTCCAAAAGCACAGCAAAGGCATCAGTAAATGTCTACTTCTCATTCAAACCCTAACCCTAACCCTAGCTCGGGCACTTGTATTACTCTACTCCAATGAAAAACCTTGCCTTCACATCCTGTTTTCAAAAAGTTACCCAAATGTCTCCAAACTCGTCAGAAACATTGAATGCAATGCTTGAAAGCACCCTCATTGTATCTGCACTGAATCTGTTTTACAATTCCAGTATTTTTTTTTTCGGCACCTGCTGCCGGAATACAGCTTGAAGTAAGCATGATTTGTGTTATATCGGGGTCAGCATCACAATTCCCACTAAAGTTTGGCTAAAAGTATCATTTTATTTGGATTCCAATACAAAAAACGAAAGAGTTTAGCATGTAGAAAGTGTGTTTGAAAAATTTTGCATTTTTAACCACTTTTGAGCGACAGCCGCGCGGCTTAGCAAAAATCGCAAATGTGGGCCAAAAGTCGTCGTCAAGGAAACATCCAAACAAGACTTTTCCTGCATTTCAACTGCCTCCAAAAGCACAGCAAAGGCATCAGTAAATGTCTACTTCTCATTCAAACCCTAACCCTAACCCTAGCTCGGGCACTTGTATTACTCTACTCCAATGAAAAACCTTGCCTTCACATCCTGTGTTCAAAAAGTTACCCAAATGTCTCCAAACTCGTCAGAAACATTGAATGCAATGCTTGAAAGCACCCTCATTGTATCTGCACTGAATCTGTTTTACAATTCCAGTATTTTTTTTTTCGGCACCTGCTGCCGGAATACAGCTTGAAGTAAGCATGATTTGTGTTATATCGGGGTCAGCATCACAATTCCCACTAAAGTTTGGCTAAAAGTATCATTTTATTTGGATTCCAATACAAAAAACGAAAGAGTTTAGCATGTAGAAAGTGTGTTTGAAAAATTTTGCATTTTTAACCACTTTTGAGCGACAGCCGCGCGGCTTAGCAAAAATCGCAAATGTGGGCCAAAAGTCGTCGTCAAGGAAACATCCAAACAAGACTTTTCCTGCATTTCAACTGCCTCCAAAAGCACAGCAAAGGCATCAGTAAATGTCTACTTCTCATTCAAACCCTAACCCTAACCCTAGCTAGGGCACTTGTATTACTCTACTCCAATAAAAAACCTTGCCTTCACATCCTGTGTTCAAAAAGTTACCCAAATGTCTCCAAACTCGTCAGAAACATTGAATGCAATGCTTGAAAGCACCCTCATTGTATCTGCACTGAATCTGTTTTACAATTCCAGTATTTTTTTTTTCGGCACCTGCTGCCGGAATACAGCTTGAAGTAAGCATGATTTGTGTTATATCGGGGTCAGCATCACAATTCCCACTAAAGTTTGGCTAAAAGTATCATTTTATTTGGATTCCAATACAAAAAACGAAAGAGTTTAGCATGTAGAAAGTGTGTTTGAAAAATTTTGCATTTTTAACCACTTTTGAGCGACAGCCGCGCGGCTTAGCAAAAATCGCAAATGTGGGCCAAAAGTCGTCGTCAAGGAAACATCCAAACAAGACTTTTCCTGCATTTCAACTGCCTCCAAAAGCACAGCAAAGGCATCAGTAAATGTCTACTTCTCATTCAAACCCTAACCCTAACCCTAGCTCGGGCACTTGTATTACTCTACTCCAATAAAAAACCTTGCCTTCACATCCTGTGTTCAAAAAGTTACCCAAATGTCTCCAAACTCGTCAGAAACATTGAATGCAATGCTTGAAAGCACCCTCATTGTATCTGCACTGAATCTGTTTTACAATTCCAGTATTTTTTTTTTCGGCACCTGCTGCCGGAATACAGCTTGAAGTAAGCATGATTTGTGTTATATCGGGGTCAGCATCACAATTCCCACTAAAGTTTGGCTAAAAGTATCATTTTATTTGGATTCCAATACAAAAAACGAAAGAGTTTAGCATGTAGAAAGAGTGTTTGAAAAATTTTGCATTTTTAACCACTTTTGAGCGACAGCCGCGCGGCTTAGCAAAAATCGCAAATGTGGGCCAAAAGTCGTCGTCAAGGAAACATCCAAACAAGACTTTTCCTGCATTTCAACTGCCTCCAAAAGCACAGCAAAGGCATCAGTAAATGTCTACTTCTCATTCAAACCCTAACCCTAACCCTAGCTCGGGCACTTGTATTACTGTACACCAATGAAAAACCTTGCCTTCACATCCTGTGTTCAAAAAGTTACCCAAATGTCTCCAAACTCGTCAGAAACATTGAATGCAATGCTTGAAAGCACCCTCATTGTATCTGCACTGAATCTGTTTTACAATTCCAGTATTTTTTTTTTCGGCACCTGCTGCCGGAATACAGCTTGAAGTAAGCATGATTTGTGTTATATCGGGGTCAGCATCACAATTCCCACTAAAGTTTGGCTAAAAGTATCATTTTATTTGGATTCCAATACAAAAAACGAAAGAGTTTAGCATGTAGAAAGTGTGTTTGAAAAATTTTGCATTTTTAACCACTTTTGAGCGACAGCCGCGCGGCTTAGCAAAAATCGCAAATGTGGGCCAAAAGTCGTCGTCAAGGAAACATCCAAACAAGACTTTTCCTGCATTTCAACTGCCTCCAAAAGCACAGCAAAGGCATCAGTAAATGTCTACTTCTCATTCAAACCCTAACCCTAACCCTAGCTCGGGCACTTGTATTACTCTACTCCAATGAAAAACCTTGCCTTCACATCCTGTGTTCAAAAAGTTACCCAAATGTCTCCAAACTCGTCAGAAACATTGAATGCAATGCTTGAAAGCACCCTCATTGTATCTGCACTGAATCTGTTTTACAATTCCAGTATTTTTTTTTTCGGCACCTGCTGCCAGAATACAGCTTGAAGTAAGCATGATTTGTGTTATATCGGGGTCAGCATCACAATTCCCACTAAAGTTTGGCTAAAAGTATCATTTTATTTGGATTCCAATACAAAAAAACGAAAGAGTTTAGCATGTAGAAAGTGTGTTTGAAAAATTTTGCATTTTTAACCACTTTTGAGCGACAGCCGCGCGGCTTAGCAAAAATCGCAAATGTGGGCCAAAAGTCGTCGTCAAGGAAACATCCAAACAAGACTTTTCCTGCATTTCAACTGCCTCCAAAAGCACAGCAAAGGCATCAGTAAATGTCTACTTCTCATTCAAACCCTAACCCTAACCCTAGCTCGGGCACTTGTATTACTCTACTCCAATAAAAAAACTTGCCTTCACATCCTGTGTTCAAAAAGTTACCCAAATGTCTCCAAACTCGTCAGAAACATTGAATGCAATGCTTGAAAGCACCCTCATTGTATCTGCACTGAATCTGTTTTACAATTCCAGTATTTTTTTTTTCGGCACCTGCTGCCAGAATACAGCTTGAAGTAAGCATGATTTGTGTTATATCGGGGTCAGCATCACAATTCCCACTAAAGTTTGGCTAAAAGTATCATTTTATTTGGATTCCAATACAAAAAACGAAAGAGTTTAGCATGTAGAAAGAGTGTTTGAAAAATTTTGCATTTTTAACCACTTTTGAGCGACAGCCGCGCGGCTTAGCAAAAATCGCAAATGTGGGCCAAAAGTCGTCGTCAAGGAAACATCCAAACAAGACTTTTCCTGCATTTCAACTGCCTCCAAAAGCACAGCAAAGGCATCAGTAAATGTCTACTTCTCATTCAAACCCTAACACTAACCCTAGCTCGGGCACTTGTATTACTGTACACCAATGAAAAACCTTGCCTTCACATCCTGTGTTCAAAAAGTTACCCAAATGTCTCCAAACTCGTCAGAAACATTGAATGCAATGCTTGAAAGCACCCTCATTGTATCTGCACTGAATCTGTTTTACAATTCCAGTATTTTTTTTTTCGGCACCTGCTGCCGGAATACAGCTTGAAGTAAGCATGATTTGTGTTATATCGGGGTCAGCATCACAATTCCCACTAAAGTTTGGCTAAAAGTATCATTTTATTTGGATTCCAATACAAAAAACGAAAGAGTTTAGCATGTAGAAAGAGTGTTTGAAAAATTTTGCATTTTTAACCACTTTTGAGCGACAGCCGCGCGGCTTAGCAAAAATCGCAAATGTGGGCCAAAAGTCGTCGTCAAGGAAACATCCAAACAAGACTTTTCCTGCATTTCAACTGCCTCCAAAAGCACAGCAAAGGCATCAGTAAATGTCTACTTCTCATTCAAACCCTAACCCTAACCCTAGCTCGGGCACTTGTATTACTCTACTCCAATGAAAAACCTTGCCTTCACATCCTGTGTTCAAAAAGTTACCCAAATGTCTCCAAACTCGTCAGAAACATTGAATGCAATGCTTGAAAGCACCCTCATTGTATCTGCACTGAATCTGTTTTACAATTCCAGTATTTTTTTTTCGGCACCTGCTGCCAGAATACAGCTTGAAGTAAGCATGATTTGTGTTATATCGGGGTCAGCATCACAATTCCCACTAAAGTTTGGCTAAAAGTATCATTTTATTTGGATTCCAATACATAAAACGAAAGAGTTTAGCATGTAGAAAGAGTGTTTGAAAAATTTTGCATTTTTAACCACTTTTGAGCGACAGCCGCGCGGCTTAGCAAAAATCGCAAATGTGGGCCAAAAGTCGTCGTCAAGGAAACATCCAAACAAGACTTTTCCTGCATTTCAACTGCCTCCAAAAGCACAGCAAAGGCATCAGTAAATGTCTACTTCTCATTCAAACCCTAACCCTAACCCTAGCTCGGGCACTTGTATTACTCTACTCCAATAAAAAACCTTGCCTTCACATCCTGTGTTCAAAAAGTTACCCAAATGTCTCCAAACTCGTCAGAAACATTGAATGCAATGCTTGAAAGCACCCTCATTGTATCTGCACTGAATCTGTTTTACAATTCCAGTATTTTTTTTTTCGGCACCTGCTGCCAGAATACAGCTTGAAGTAAGCATGATTTGTGTTATATCGGGGTCAGCATCACAATTCCCACTAAAGTTTGGCTAAAAGTATCATTTTATTTGGATTCCAATACAAAAAACGAAAGAGTTTAGCATGTAGAAAGTGTGTTTGAAAAATGTTGCATTTTTAACCACTTTTGAGCGACAGCCGCGCGGCTTAGCAAAAATCGCAAATGTGGGCCAAAAGTCGTCGTCAAGGAAACATCCAAACAAGACTTTTCCTGCATTTCAACTGCCTCCAAAAGCACAGCAAAGGCATCAGTAAATGTCTACTTCTCATTCAAACCCTAACCCTAACCCTAGCTCGGGCACTTGTATTACTCTACTCCAATGAAAAACCTTGCCTTCACATCCTGTGTTCAAAAAGTTACCCAAATGTCTCCAAACTCGTCAGAAACATTGAATGCAATGCTTGAAAGCACCCTCATTGTATCTGCACTGAATCTGTTTTACAATTCCAGTATTTTTTTTTTCGGCACCTGCTGCCAGAATACAGCTTGAAGTAAGCATGATTTGTGTTATATCGGGGTCAGCATCACAATTCCCACTAAAGTTTGGCTAAAAGTATCATTTTATTTGGATTCCAATACAAAAAACGAAAGAGTTTAGCATGTAGAAAGAGTGTTTGAAAAATTTTGCATTTTTAACCACTTTTGAGCGACAGCCGCGCGGCTTAGCAAAAATCGCAAATGTGGGCCAAAAGTCGTCGTCAAGGAAACATCCAAACAAGACTTTTCCTGCATTTCAACTGCCTCCAAAAGCACAGCAAAGGCATCAGTAAATGTCTACTTCTCATTCAAACCCTAACCCTAACCCTAGCTCGGGCACTTGTATTACTCTACTCCAATGAAAAACCTTGCCTTCACATCCTGTGTTCAAAAAGTTACCCAAATGTCTCCAAACTCGTCAGAAACATTGAATGCAATGCTTGAAAGCACCCTCAATGTATCTGCACTGAATCTGTTTTACAATTCCAGTATTTTTTTTTTCGGCACCTGCTGCCGGAATACAGCTTGAAGTAAGCATGATTTGTGTTATATCGGGGTCAGCATCACAATTCCCACTAAAGTTTGGCTAAAAGTATCATTTTATTTGGATTCCAATACAAAAAACGAAAGAGTTTAGCATGTAGAAAGTGTGTTTGAAAAATTTTGCATTTTTAACCACTTTTGAGCGACAGCCGCGGCTTAGCAAAAATCGCAAATGTGGGCCAAAAGTCGTCGTCAAGGAAACATCCAAACAAGACTTTTCCTGCATTTCAACTGCCTCCAAAAGCACAGCAAAGGCATCAGTAAATGTCTACTTCTCATTCAAACCCTAACCCTAACCCTAGCTCGGGCACTTGTATTACTCTACTCCAATGAAAAACCTTGCCTTCACATCCTGTGTTCAAAAAGTTACCCAAATGTCTCCAAACTCGTCAGAAACATTGAATGCAATGCTTGAAAGCACCCTCATTGTATCTGCACTGAATCTGTTTTACAATTCCAGTATTTTTTTTTTCGGCACCTGCTGCCAGAATACAGCTTGAAGTAAGCATGATTTGTGTTATATCGGGGTCAGCATCACAATTCCCACTAAAGTTTGGCTAAAAGTATCATTTTATTTGGATTCCAATACAAAAAACGAAAGAGTTTAGCATGTAGAAAGTGTGTTTGAAAAATTTTGCATTTTTAACCACTGTTGAGCGACAGCCGCGCGGCTTAGCAAAAATCGCAAATGTGGGCCAAAAGTCGTCGTCAAGGAAACATCCAAACAAGACTTTTCCTGCATTTCAACTGCCTCCAAAAGCACAGCAAAGGCATCAGTAAATGTCTACTTCTCATTCAAACCCTAACCCTAACCCTAGCTCGGGCACTTGTATTACTCTACTCCAATGAAAAACCTTGCCTTCACATCCTGTGTTCAAAAAGTTACCCAAATGTCTCCAAACTCGTCAGAAACATTGAATGCAATGCTTGAAAGCACCCTCATTGTATCTGCACTGAATCTGTTTTACAATTCCAGTATTTTTTTTTTCGGCACCTGCTGCCAGAATACAGCTTGAAGTAAGCATGATTTGTGTTATATCGGGGTCAGCATCACAATTCCCACTAAAGTTTGGCTAAAAGTATCATTTTATTTGGATTCCAATACAAAAAACGAAAGAGTTTAGCATGTAGAAAGAGTGTTTGAAAAATTTTGCATTTTTAACCATTTTTGAGCGACAGCCGCGCGGCTTAGCAAAAATCGCAAATGTGGGCCAAAAGTCGTCGTCAAGGAAGCATCCAAACAAGACTTTTCCTGCATTTCAACTGCCTCCAAAAGCACAGCAAAGGCATCAGTAAATGTCTACTTTTCATTCAAACCCTAACCCTAACCCTAGCTCGGGCACTTGTATTACTGTACACCAATGAAAAACCTTGCCTTCACATCCTGTGTTCAAAAAGTTACCCAAATGTCTCCAAACTCGTCAGAAACATTGAATGCAATGCTTGAAAGCACCCTCATTGTATCTGCACTGAATCTGTTTTACAATTCCAGTATTTTTTTTTTCGGCACCTGCTGCCAGAATACAGCTTGAAGTAAGCATGATTTGTGTTATATCGGGGTCAGCATCACAATTCCCACTAAAGTTTGGCTAAAAGTATCATTTTATTTGGATTCCAATACAAAAAACGAAAGAGTTTAGCATGTAGAAAGTGTGTTTGAAAAATTTTGCATTTTTAACCACTTTTGAGCGACAGCCGCGCGGCTTAGCAAAAATCGCAAATGTGGGCCAAAAGTCGTCGTCAAGGAAACATCCAAACAAGACTTTTCCTGCATTTCAACTGCCTCCAAAAGCACAGCAAAGGCATCAGTAAATGTCTACTTCTCATTCAAACCCTAACCCTAACCCTAGCTCGGGCACTTGTATTACTTTACTCCAATAAAAAACCTTGCCTTCACATCCTGTGTTCAAAAAGTTACCCAAATGTCTCCAAACTCGTCAGAAACATTGAATGCAATGCTTGAAAGCACCCTCATTGTATCTGCACTGAATCTGTTTTACAATTCCAGTATTTTTTTTTTCAGCACCTGCTGCCAGAATACAGCTTGAAGTAAGCATGATTTGTGTTATATCGGGGTCAGCATCACAATTCCCACTAAAGTTTGGCTAAAAGTATCATTTTATTTGGATTCCAATACAAAAAACGAAAGAGTTTAGCATGTAGAAAGTGTGTTTGAAAAATTTTGCATTTTTAACCAGTGTTGAGCGACAGCCGCGCGGCTTAGCAAAAATCGCAAATGTGGGCCAAAAGTCGTCGTCAAGGAAACATCCAAACAAGACTTTTCCTGCATTTCAACTGCCTCCAAAAGCACAGCAAAGGCATCAGTAAATGTCTACTTCTCATTCAAACCCTAACCCTAACCCTAGCTCGGGCACTTGTATTACTCTACTCCAATAAAAAAACTTGCCTTCACATCCTGTGTTCAAAAAGTTACCCAAATGTCTCCAAACTCGTCAGAAACATTGAATGCAATGCTTGAAAGCACCCTCATTGTATCTGCACTGAATCTGTTTTACAATTCCAGTATTTTTTTTTTCGGCACCTGCTGCCAGAATACAGCTTGAAGTAAGCATGATTTGTGTTATATCGGGGTCAGCATCACAATTCCCACTAAAGTTTGGCTAAAAGTATCATTTTATTTGGATTCCAATACAAAAAACGAAAGAGTTTAGCATGTAGAAAGTGTGTTTGAAAAATTTTGCATTTTTAACCACTGTTGAGCGACAGCCGCGCGGCTTAGCAAAAATCGCAAATGTGGGCCAAAAGTCGTCGTCAAGGAAACATCCAAACAAGACTTTTCCTGCATTTCAACTGCCTCCAAAAGCACAGCAAAGGCATCAGTAAATGTCTACTTCTCATTCAAACCCTAACCCTAACCCTAGCTCGGGCACTTGTATTACTCTACTCCAATAAAAAAACTTGCCTTCACATCCTGTGTTCAAAAAGTTACCCAAATGTCTCCAAACTCGTCAGAAACATTGAATGCAATGCTTGAAAGCACCCTCATTGTATCTGCACTGAATCTGTTTTACAATTCCAGTATTTTTTTTTTCGGCACCTGCTGCCAGAATACAGCTTGAAGTAAGCATGATTTGTGTTATATCGGGGTCAGCATCACAATTCCCACTAAAGTTTGGCTAAAAGTATCATTTTATTTGGATTCCAATACAAAAAACGAAAGAGTTTAGCATGTAGAAAGTGTGTTTGAAAAATTTTGCATTTTTAACCACTTTTGAGCGACAGCCGCGCGGCTTAGCAAAAATCGCAAATGTGGGCCAAAAGTCGTCGTCAAGGAAACATCCAAACAAGACTTTTCCTGCATTTCAACTGCCTCCAAAAGCACAGCAAAGGCATCAGTAAATGTCTACTTCTCATTCAAACCCTAACCCTAACCCTAGCTCGGGCACTTGTATTACTCTACTCCAATGAAAAACCTTGCCTTCACATCCTGTATTCAAAAAGTTACCCAAATGTCTCCAAACTCGTCAGAAACATTGAATGCAATGCTTGAAAGCACCCTCATTGTATCTGCACTGAATCTGTTTTACAATTCCAGTATTTTTTTTTTCGGCACCTGCTGCCGGAATACAGCTTGAAGTAAGCATGATTTGTGTTATATCGGGGTCAGCATCACAATTCCCACTAAAGTTTGGCTAAAAGTATCATTTTATTTGGATTCCAATACAAAAAACGAAAGAGTTTAGCATGTAGAAAGAGTGTTTGAAAAATTTTGCATTTTTAACCACTTTTGAGCGACAGCCGCGCGGCTTAGCAAAAATCGCAAATGTGGGCCAAAAGTCGTCGTCAAGGAAACATCCAAACAAGACTTTTCCTGCATTTCAACTGCCTCCAAAAGCACAGCAAAGGCATCAGTAAATGTCTACTTCTCATTCAAACCCTAACCCTAACCCTAGCTCGGGCACTTGTATTACTCTACTCCAATGAAAAACCTTGCCTTCACATCCTGTGTTCAAAAAGTTACCCAAATGTCTCCAAACTCGTCAGAAACATTGAATGCAATGCTTGAAAGCACCCTCATTGTATCTGCACTGAATCTGTTTTACAATTCCAGTATTTTTTTTTTCGGCACCTGCTGCCAGAATACAGCTTGAAGTAAGCATGATTTGTGTTATATCGGGGTCACCATCACAATTCCCACTAAAGTTTGGCTAAAAGTATCATTTTATTTGGATTCCAATACAAAAAACGAAAGAGTTTAGCATGTAGAAAGAGTGTTTGAAAAATTTTGCATTTTTAACCACTTTTGAGCGACAGCCGCGCGGCTTAGCAAAAATCGCAAATGTGGGCCAAAAGTCGTCGTCAAGGAAACATCCAAACAAGACTTTTCCTGCATTTCAACTGCCTCCAAAAGCACAGCAAAGGCATCAGTAAATGTCTACTTCTCATTCAAACCCTAACCCTAACCCTAGCTCGGGCACTTGTATTACTCTACTCCAATGAAAAACCTTGCCTTCACATCCTGTGTTCAAAAAGTTACCCAAATGTCTCCAAACTCGTCAGAAACATTGAATGCAATGCTTGAAAGCACCCTCATTGTATCTGCACTGAATCTGTTTTACAATTCCAGTATTTTTTTTTTCGGCACCTGCTGCCGGAATACAGCTTGAAGTAAGCATGATTTGTGTTATATCGGGGTCAGCATCACAATTCCCACTAAAGTTTGGCTAAAAGTATCATTTTATTTGGATTCCAATACAAAAAACGAAAGAGTTTAGCATGTAGAAAGAGTGTTTGAAAAATTTTGCATTTTTAACCACTTTTGAGCGACAGCCGCGCGGCTTAGCAAAAATCGCAAATGTGGGCCAAAAGTCGTCGTCAAGGAAACATCCAAACAAGACTTTTCCTGCATTTCAACTGCCTCCAAAAGCACAGCAAAGGCATCAGTAAATGTCTACTTCTCATTCAAACCCTAACCCTAACCCTAGCTCGGGCACTTGTATTACTCTACTCCAATAAAAAACCTTGCCTTCACATCCTGTGTTCAAAAAGTTACCCAAATGTCTCCAAACTCGTCAGAAACATTGAATGCAATGCTTGAAAGCACCCTCATTGTATCTGCACTGAATCTGTTTTACAATTCCAGTATTTTTTTTTTCGGCACCTGCTGCCAGAATACAGCTTGAAGTAAGCATGATTTGTGTTATATCGGGGTCAGCATCACAATTCCCACTAAAGTTTGGCTAAAAGTATCATTTTATTTTGATTCCAATACAAAAAACGAAAGAGTTTAGCATGTAGAAAGTGTGTTTGAAAAAGTTTGCATTTTTAACCACTTTTGAGCGACAGCCGCGCGGCTTAGCAAAAATCGCAAATGTGGGCCAAAAGTCGTCGTCAAGGAAACATCCAAACAAGACTTTTCCTGCATTTCAACTGCCTCCAAAAGCACAGCAAAGGCATCAGTAAATGTCTACTTTTCATGCAAACCCTAACCCTAACCCTAGCTCGGGCACTTGTATTACTGTACACCAATGAAAAACCTTGCCTTCACATCCTGTGTTCAAAAAGTTACCCAAATGTCTCCAAACTCGTCAGAAACATTGAATGCAATGCTTGAAAGCACCCTCATTGTATCTGCACTGAATCTGTTTTACAATTCCAGTATTTTTTTTTTCGGCACCTGCTGCCGGAATACAGCTTGAAGTAAGCATGATTTGTGTTATATCGGGGTCAGCATCACAATTCCCACTAAAGTTTGGCTAAAAGTATCATTTTATTTGGATTCCAATACAAAAAAGAAAGAGTTTAGCATGTAGAAAGTGTGTTTGAAAAATTTTGCATTTTTAACCACTTTTGAGCGACAGCCACGCGGCTTAGCAAAAATCGCAAATGTGGGCCAAAAGTCGTCGTCAAGGAAACATCCAAACAAGACTTTTCCTGCATTTCAACTGCCTCCAAAAGCACAGCAAAGGCATCAGTAAATGTCTACTTCTCATTCAAACCCTAACCCTAACCCTAGCTCGGGCACTTGTATTACTCTACTCCAATGAAAAACCTTGCCTTCACATCCTGTTTTCAAAAAGTTACCCAAATGTCTCCAAACTCGTCAGAAACATTGAATGCAATGCTTGAAAGCACCCTCATTGTATCTGCACTGAATCTGTTTTACAATTCCAGTATTTTTTTTTTCGGCACCTGCTGCCGGAATACAGCTTGAAGTAAGCATGATTTGTGTTATATCGGGGTCAGCATCACAATTCCCACTAAAGTTTGGCTAAAAGTATCATTTTATTTGGATTCCAATACAAAAAACGAAAGAGTTTAGCATGTAGAAAGTGTGTTTGAAAAATTTTGCATTTTTAACCACTTTTGAGCGACAGCCGCGCGGCTTAGCAAAAATCGCAAATGAGGGCCAAAAGTCGTCGTCAAGGAAACATCCAAACAAGACTTTTCCTGCATTTCAACTGCCTCCAAAAGCACAGCAAAGGCATCAGTAAATGTCTACTTCTCATTCAAACCCTAACCCTAACCCTAGCTCGGGCACTTGTATTACTCTACTCCAATGAAAAACCTTGCCTTCACATCCTGTGTTCAAAAAGTTACCCAAATGTCTCCAAACTCGTCAGAAACATTGAATGCAATGCTTGAAAGCACCCTCATTGTATCTGCACTGAATCTGTTTTACAATTCCAGTATTTTTTTTTTCGGCACCTGCTGCCAGAATACAGCTTGAAGTAAGCATGATTTGTGTTATATCGGGGTCAGCATCACAATTCCCACTAAAGTTTGGCTAAAAGTATCATTTTATTTGGATTCCAATACAAAAAACGAAAGAGTTTAGCATGTAGAAAGTGTGTTTGAAAAATTGTGCATTTTTAACCACTTTTGAGCGACAGCCGCGCGGCTTAGCAAAAATCGCAAATGTGGGCCAAAAGTCGTCGTCAAGGAAACATCCAAACAAGACTTTTCCTGCATTTCAACTGCCTCCAAAAGCACAGCAAAGGCATCAGTAAATGTCTACTTCTCATTCAAACCCTAACCCTAACCCTAGCTCGGGCACTTGTATTACTCTACTCCAATGAAAAACCTTGCCTTCACATCCTGTGTTCAAAAAGTTACCCAAATGTCTCCAAACTCGTCAGAAACATTGAATGCAATGCTTGAAAGCACCCTCATTGTATCTGCACTGAATCTGTTTTACAATTCCAGTATTTTTTTTTTTCGGCACCTGCTGCCAGAATACAGCTTGAAGTAAGCATGATTTGTGTTATATCGGGGTCAGCATCACAATTCCCACTAAAGTTTGGCTAAAAGTATCATTTTATTTGGATTCCAATACAAAAAAGAAAGAGTTTAGCATGTAGAAAGTGTGTTTGAAAAATTTTGCATTTTTAACCACTTTTGAGCGACAGCCACGCGGCTTAGCAAAAATCGCAAATGTGGGCCAAAAGTCGTCGTCAAGGAAACATCCAAACAAGACTTTTCCTGCATTTCAACTGCCTCCAAAAGCACAGCAAAGGCATCAGTAAATGTCTACTTCTCATTCAAACCCTAACCCTAACCCTAGCTCGGGCACTTGTATTACTCTACTCCAATGAAAAACCTTGCCTTCACATCCTGTGTTCAAAAAGTTACCCAAATGTCTCCAAACTCGTCAGAAACATTGAATGCAATGCTTGAAAGCACCCTCATTGTATCTGCACTGAATCTGTTTTACAATTCCAGTATTTTTTTTTTCGGCACCTGCTGCCAGAATACAGCTTGAAGTAAGCATGATTTGTGTTATATCGGGGTCAGCATCACAATTCCCACTAAAGTTTGGCTAAAAGTATCATTTTATTTGGATTCCAATACAAAAAACGAAAGAGTTTAGCATGTAGAAAGTGTGTTTGAAAAATTGTGCATTTTTAACCACTTTTGAGCGACAGCCGCGCGGCTTAGCAAAAATCGCAAATGTGGGCCAAAAGTCGTCGTCAAGGAAACATCCAAACAAGACTTTTCCTGCATTTCAACTGCCTCCAAAAGCACAGCAAAGGCATCAGTAAATGTCTACTTCTCATTCAAACCCTAACCCTAACCCTAGCTCGGGCACTTGTATTACTCTACTCCAATGAAAAACCTTGCCTTCACATCCTGTGTTCAAAAAGTTACCCAAATGTCTCCAAACTCGTCAGAAACATTGAATGCAATGCTTGAAAGCACCCTCATTGTATCTGCACTGAATCTGTTTTACAATTCCAGTATTTTTTTTTTCGGCACCTGCTGCCAGAATACAGCTTGAAGTAAGCATGATTTGTGTTATATCGGGGTCAGCATCACAATTCCCACTAAAGTTTGGCTAAAAGTATCATTTTATTTGGATTCCAATACAAAAAACGAAAGAGTTTAGCATGTAGAAAGTGTGTTTGAAAAATTGTGCATTTTTAACCACTTTTGAGCGACAGCCGCGCGGCTTAGCAAAAATCGCAAATGTGGGCCAAAAGTCGTCGTCAAGGAAACATCCAAACAAGACTTTTCCTGCATTTCAACTGCCTCCAAAAGCACAGCAAAGGCATCAGTAAATGTCTACTTCTCATTCAAACCCTAACCCTAACCCTAGCTCGGGCACTTGTATTACTCTACTCCAATGAAAAACCTTGCCTTCACATCCTGTGTTCAAAAAGTTACCCAAATGTCTCCAAACTCGTCAGAAACATTGAATGCAATGCTTGAAAGCACCCTCATTGTATCTGCACTGAATCTGTTTTACAATTCCAGTATTTTTTTTTTCGGCACCTGCTGCCAGAATACAGCTTGAAGTAAGCATGATTTGTGTTATATCGGGGTCAGCATCACAATTCCCACTAAAGTTTGGCTAAAAGTATCATTTTATTTGGATTCCAATACAAAAAACGAAAGAGTTTAGCATGTAGAAAGAGTGTTTGAAAAATTTTGCATTTTTAACCACTTTTGAGCGACAGCCGCGCGGCTTAGCAAAAATCGCAAATGTGGGCCAAAAGTCGTCGTCAAGGAAACATCCAAACAAGACTTTTCCTGCATTTCAACTGCCTCCAAAAGCACAGCAAAGGCATCAGTAAATGTCTACTTCTCATTCAAACCCTAACCCTAACCCTAGCTCGGGCACTTGTATTACTCTACTCCAATGAAAAACCTTGCCTTCACATCCTGTGTTCAAAAAGTTACCCAAATGTCTCCAAACTCGTCAGAAACATTGAATGCAATGCTTGAAAGCACCCTCAATGTATCTGCACTGAATCTGTTTTACAATTCCAGTATTTTTTTTTTCGGCACCTGCTGCCGGAATACAGCTTGAAGTAAGCATGATTTGTGTTATATCGGGGTGAGCATCACAATTCCCACTAAAGTTTGGCTAAAAGTATCATTTTATTTGGATTCCAATACAAAAAACGAAAGAGTTTAGCATGTAGAAAGTGTGTTTGAAAAATTTTGCATTTTTAACCACTTTTGAGCGACAGCCGCGGCTTAGCAAAAATCGCAAATGTGGGCCAAAAGTCGTCGTCAAGGAAACATCCATACAAGACTTTTCCTGCATTTCAACTGCCTCCAAAAGCACAGCAAAGGCATCAGTAAATGTCTACTTCTCATTCAAACCCTAACCCTAACCCTAGCTCGGGCACTTGTATTACTCTACTCCAATGAAAAACCTTGCCTTCACATCCTGTGTTCAAAAAGTTACCCAAATGTCTCCAAACTCGTCAGAAACATTGAATGCAATGCTTGAAAGCACCCTCATTGTATCTGCACTGAATCTGTTTTACAATTCCAGTATTTTTTTTTTCGGCACCTGCTGCCAGAATACAGCTTGAAGTAAGCATGATTTGTGTTATATCGGGGTCAGCATCACAATTCCCACTAAAGTTTGGCTAAAAGTATCATTTTATTTGGATTCCAATACAAAAAACGAAAGAGTTTAGCATGTAGAAAGTGTGTTTGAAAAATTTTGCATTTTTAACCACTGTTGAGCGACAGCCGCGCGGCTTAGCAAAAATCGCAAATGTGGGCCAAAAGTCGTCGTCAAGGAAACATCCAAACAAGACTTTTCCTGCATTTCAACTGCCTCCAAAAGCACAGCAAAGGCATCAGTAAATGTCTACTTCTCATTCAAACCCTAACCCTAACCCTAGCTCGGGCACTTGTATTACTCTACTCCAATGAAAAACCTTGCCTTCACATCCTGTGTTCAAAAAGTTACCCAAATGTCTCCAAACTCGTCAGAAACATTGAATGCAATGCTTGAAAGCACCCTCATTGTATCTGCACTGAATCTGTTTTACAATTCCAGTATTTTTTTTTTCGGCACCTGCTGCCAGAATACAGCTTGAAGTAAGCATGATTTGTGTTATATCGGGGTCAGCATCACAATTCCCACTAAAGTTTGGCTAAAAGTATCATTTTATTTGGATTCCAATACAAAAAACGAAAGAGTTTAGCATGTAGAAAGAGTGTTTGAAAAATTTTGCATTTTTAACCATTTTTGAGCGACAGCCGCGCGGCTTAGCAAAAATCGCAAATGTGGGCCAAAAGTCGTCGTCAAGGAAGCATCCAAACAAGACTTTTCCTGCATTTCAACTGCCTCCAAAAGCACAGCAAAGGCATCAGTAAATGTCTACTTTTCATTCAAACCCTAACCCTAACCCTAGCTCGGGCACTTGTATTACTGTACACCAATGAAAAACCTTGCCTTCACATCCTGTGTTCAAAAAGTTACCCAAATGTCTCCAAACTCGTCAGAAACATTGAATGCAATGCTTGAAAGCACCCTCATTGTATCTGCACTGAATCTGTTTTACAATTCCAGTATTTTTTTTTTCGGCACCTGCTGCCAGAATACAGCTTGAAGTAAGCATGATTTGTGTTATATCGGGGTCAGCATCACAATTCCCACTAAAGTTTGGCTAAAAGTATCATTTTATTTGGATTCCAATACAAAAAACGAAAGAGTTTAGCATGTAGAAAGTGTGTTTGAAAAATTTTGCATTTTTAACCACTTTTGAGCGACAGCCGCGCGGCTTAGCAAAAATCGCAAATGTGGGCCAAAAGTCGTCGTCAAGGAAACATCCAAACAAGACTTTTCCTGCATTTCAACTGCCTCCAAAAGCACAGCAAAGGCATCAGTAAATGTCTACTTCTCATTCAAACCCTAACCCTAACCCTAGCTCGGGCACTTGTATTACTCTACTCCAATAAAAAACCTTGCCTTCACATCCTGTGTTCAAAAAGTTACCCAAATGTCTCCAAACTCGTCAGAAACATTGAATGCAATGCTTGAAAGCACCCTCATTGTATCTGCACTGAATCTGTTTTACAATTCCAGTATTTTTTTTTTCAGCACCTGCTGCCAGAATACAGCTTGAAGTAAGCATGATTTGTGTTATATCGGGGTCAGCATCACAATTCCCACTAAAGTTTGGCTAAAAGTATCATTTTATTTGGATTCCAATACAAAAAACGAAAGAGTTTAGCATGTAGAAAGTGTGTTTGAAAAATTTTGCATTTTTAACCAGTGTTGAGCGACAGCCGCGCGGCTTAGCAAAAATCGCAAATGTGGGCCAAAAGTCGTCGTCAAGGAAACATCCAAACAAGACTTTTCCTGCATTTCAACTGCCTCCAAAAGCACAGCAAAGGCATCAGTAAATGTCTACTTCTCATTCAAACCCTAACCCTAACCCTAGCTCGGGCACTTGTATTACTCTACTCCAATAAAAAAACTTGCCTTCACATCCTGTGTTCAAAAAGTTACCCAAATGTCTCCAAACTCGTCAGAAACATTGAATGCAATGCTTGAAAGCACCCTCATTGTATCTGCACTGAATCTGTTTTACAATTCCAGTATTTTTTTTTTCGGCACCTGCTGCCAGAATACAGCTTGAAGTAAGCATGATTTGTGTTATATCGGGGTCAGCATCACAATTCCCACTAAAGTTTGGCTAAAAGTATCATTTTATTTGGATTCCAATACAAAAAACGAAAGAGTTTAGCATGTAGAAAGTGTGTTTGAAAAATTTTGCATTTTTAACCACTGTTGAGCGACAGCCGCGCGGCTTAGCAAAAATCGCAAATGTGGGCCAAAAGTCGTCGTCAAGGAAACATCCAAACAAGACTTTTCCTGCATTTCAACTGCCTCCAAAAGCACAGCAAAGGCATCAGTAAATGTCTACTTCTCATTCAAACCCTAACCCTAACCCTAGCTCGGGCACTTGTATTACTCTACTCCAATAAAAAAACTTGCCTTCACATCCTGTGTTCAAAAAGTTACCCAAATGTCTCCAAACTCGTCAGAAACATTGAATGCAATGCTTGAAAGCACCCTCATTGTATCTGCACTGAATCTGTTTTACAATTCCAGTATTTTTTTTTTCGGCACCTGCTGCCAGAATACAGCTTGAAGTAAGCATGATTTGTGTTATATCGGGGTCAGCATCACAATTCCCACTAAAGTTTGGCTAAAAGTATCATTTTATTTGGATTCCAATACAAAAAACGAAAGAGTTTAGCATGTAGAAAGTGTGTTTGAAAAATTTTGCATTTTTAACCACTTTTGAGCGACAGCCGCGCGGCTTAGCAAAAATCGCAAATGTGGGCCAAAAGTCGTCGTCAAGGAAACATCCAAACAAGACTTTTCCTGCATTTCAACTGCCTCCAAAAGCACAGCAAAGGCATCAGTAAATGTCTACTTCTCATTCAAACCCTAACCCTAACCCTAGCTCGGGCACTTGTATTACTCTACTCCAATGAAAAACCTTGCCTTCACATCCTGTATTCAAAAAGTTACCCAAATGTCTCCAAACTCGTCAGAAACATTGAATGCAATGCTTGAAAGCACCCTCATTGTATCTGCACTGAATCTGTTTTACAATTCCAGTATTTTTTTTTTCGGCACCTGCTGCCGGAATACAGCTTGAAGTAAGCATGATTTGTGTTATATCGGGGTCAGCATCACAATTCCCACTAAAGTTTGGCTAAAAGTATCATTTTATTTGGATTCCAATACAAAAAACGAAAGAGTTTAGCATGTAGAAAGAGTGTTTGAAAAATTTTGCATTTTTAACCACTTTTGAGCGACAGCCGCGCGGCTTAGCAAAAATCGCAAATGTGGGCCAAAAGTCGTCGTCAAGGAAACATCCAAACAAGACTTTTCCTGCATTTCAACTGCCTCCAAAAGCACAGCAAAGGCATCAGTAAATGTCTACTTCTCATTCAAACCCTAACCCTAACCCTAGCTCGGGCACTTGTATTACTCTACTCCAATGAAAAACCTTGCCTTCACATCCTGTGTTCAAAAAGTTACCCAAATGTCTCCAAACTCGTCAGAAACATTGAATGCAATGCTTGAAAGCACCCTCATTGTATCTGCACTGAATCTGTTTTACAATTCCAGTATTTTTTTTTTCGGCACCTGCTGCCAGAATACAGCTTGAAGTAAGCATGATTTGTGTTATATCGGGGTCACCATCACAATTCCCACTAAAGTTTGGCTAAAAGTATCATTTTATTTGGATTCCAATACAAAAAACGAAAGAGTTTAGCATGTAGAAAGAGTGTTTGAAAAATTTTGCATTTTTAACCACTTTTGAGCGACAGCCGCGCGGCTTAGCAAAAATCGCAAATGTGGGCCAAAAGTCGTCGTCAAGGAAACATCCAAACAAGACTTTTCCTGCATTTCAACTGCCTCCAAAAGCACAGCAAAGGCATCAGTAAATGTCTACTTCTCATTCAAACCCTAACCCTAACCCTAGCTCGGGCACTTGTATTACTCTACTCCAATGAAAAACCTTGCCTTCACATCCTGTGTTCAAAAAGTTACCCAAATGTCTCCAAACTCGTCAGAAACATTGAATGCAATGCTTGAAAGCACCCTCATTGTATCTGCACTGAATCTGTTTTACAATTCCAGTATTTTTTTTTTCGGCACCTGCTGCCGGAATACAGCTTGAAGTAAGCATGATTTGTGTTATATCGGGGTCAGCATCACAATTCCCACTAAAGTTTGGCTAAAAGTATCATTTTATTTGGATTCCAATACAAAAAACGAAAGAGTTTAGCATGTAGAAAGAGTGTTTGAAAAATTTTGCATTTTTAACCACTTTTGAGCGACAGCCGCGCGGCTTAGCAAAAATCGCAAATGTGGGCCAAAAGTCGTCGTCAAGGAAACATCCAAACAAGACTTTTCCTGCATTTCAACTGCCTCCAAAAGCACAGCAAAGGCATCAGTAAATGTCTACTTCTCATTCAAACCCTAACCCTAACCCTAGCTCGGGCACTTGTATTACTCTACTCCAATAAAAAACCTTGCCTTCACATCCTGTGTTCAAAAAGTTACCCAAATGTCTCCAAACTCGTCAGAAACATTGAATGCAATGCTTGAAAGCACCCTCATTGTATCTGCACTGAATCTGTTTTACAATTCCAGTATTTTTTTTTTCGGCACCTGCTGCCAGAATACAGCTTGAAGTAAGCATGATTTGTGTTATATCGGGGTCAGCATCACAATTCCCACTAAAGTTTGGCTAAAAGTATCATTTTATTTTGATTCCAATACAAAAAACGAAAGAGTTTAGCATGTAGAAAGTGTGTTTGAAAAAGTTTGCATTTTTAACCACTTTTGAGCGACAGCCGCGCGGCTTAGCAAAAATCGCAAATGTGGGCCAAAAGTCGTCGTCAAGGAAACATCCAAACAAGACTTTTCCTGCATTTCAACTGCCTCCAAAAGCACAGCAAAGGCATCAGTAAATGTCTACTTTTCATGCAAACCCTAACCCTAACCCTAGCTCGGGCACTTGTATTACTGTACACCAATGAAAAACCTTGCCTTCACATCCTGTGTTCAAAAAGTTACCCAAATGTCTCCAAACTCGTCAGAAACATTGAATGCAATGCTTGAAAGCACCCTCATTGTATCTGCACTGAATCTGTTTTACAATTCCAGTATTTTTTTTTTCGGCACCTGCTGCCGGAATACAGCTTGAAGTAAGCATGATTTGTGTTATATCGGGGTCAGCATCACAATTCCCACTAAAGTTTGGCTAAAAGTATCATTTTATTTGGATTCCAATACAAAAAAGAAAGAGTTTAGCATGTAGAAAGTGTGTTTGAAAAATTTTGCATTTTTAACCACTTTTGAGCGACAGCCACGCGGCTTAGCAAAAATCGCAAATGTGGGCCAAAAGTCGTCGTCAAGGAAACATCCAAACAAGACTTTTCCTGCATTTCAACTGCCTCCAAAAGCACAGCAAAGGCATCAGTAAATGTCTACTTCTCATTCAAACCCTAACCCTAACCCTAGCTCGGGCACTTGTATTACTCTACTCCAATGAAAAACCTTGCCTTCACATCCTGTTTTCAAAAAGTTACCCAAATGTCTCCAAACTCGTCAGAAACATTGAATGCAATGCTTGAAAGCACCCTCATTGTATCTGCACTGAATCTGTTTTACAATTCCAGTATTTTTTTTTTCGGCACCTGCTGCCGGAATACAGCTTGAAGTAAGCATGATTTGTGTTATATCGGGGTCAGCATCACAATTCCCACTAAAGTTTGGCTAAAAGTATCATTTTATTTGGATTCCAATACAAAAAACGAAAGAGTTTAGCATGTAGAAAGTGTGTTTGAAAAATTTTGCATTTTTAACCACTTTTGAGCGACAGCCGCGCGGCTTAGCAAAAATCGCAAATGAGGGCCAAAAGTCGTCGTCAAGGAAACATCCAAACAAGACTTTTCCTGCATTTCAACTGCCTCCAAAAGCACAGCAAAGGCATCAGTAAATGTCTACTTCTCATTCAAACCCTAACCCTAACCCTAGCTCGGGCACTTGTATTACTCTACTCCAATGAAAAACCTTGCCTTCACATCCTGTGTTCAAAAAGTTACCCAAATGTCTCCAAACTCGTCAGAAACATTGAATGCAATGCTTGAAAGCACCCTCATTGTATCTGCACTGAATCTGTTTTACAATTCCAGTATTTTTTTTTTCGGCACCTGCTGCCAGAATACAGCTTGAAGTAAGCATGATTTGTGTTATATCGGGGTCAGCATCACAATTCCCACTAAAGTTTGGCTAAAAGTATCATTTTATTTGGATTCCAATACAAAAAACGAAAGAGTTTAGCATGTAGAAAGTGTGTTTGAAAAATTGTGCATTTTTAACCACTTTTGAGCGACAGCCGCGCGGCTTAGCAAAAATCGCAAATGTGGGCCAAAAGTCGTCGTCAAGGAAACATCCAAACAAGACTTTTCCTGCATTTCAACTGCCTCCAAAAGCACAGCAAAGGCATCAGTAAATGTCTACTTCTCATTCAAACCCTAACCCTAACCCTAGCTCGGGCACTTGTATTACTCTACTCCAATGAAAAACCTTGCCTTCACATCCTGTGTTCAAAAAGTTACCCAAATGTCTCCAAACTCGTCAGAAACATTGAATGCAATGCTTGAAAGCACCCTCATTGTATCTGCACTGAATCTGTTTTACAATTCCAGTATTTTTTTTTTTCGGCACCTGCTGCCAGAATACAGCTTGAAGTAAGCATGATTTGTGTTATATCGGGGTCAGCATCACAATTCCCACTAAAGTTTGGCTAAAAGTATCATTTTATTTGGATTCCAATACAAAAAAGAAAGAGTTTAGCATGTAGAAAGTGTGTTTGAAAAATTTTGCATTTTTAACCACTTTTGAGCGACAGCCACGCGGCTTAGCAAAAATCGCAAATGTGGGCCAAAAGTCGTCGTCAAGGAAACATCCAAACAAGACTTTTCCTGCATTTCAACTGCCTCCAAAAGCACAGCAAAGGCATCAGTAAATGTCTACTTCTCATTCAAACCCTAACCCTAACCCTAGCTCGGGCACTTGTATTACTCTACTCCAATGAAAAACCTTGCCTTCACATCCTGTGTTCAAAAAGTTACCCAAATGTCTCCAAACTCGTCAGAAACATTGAATGCAATGCTTGAAAGCACCCTCATTGTATCTGCACTGAATCTGTTTTACAATTCCAGTATTTTTTTTTTCGGCACCTGCTGCCAGAATACAGCTTGAAGTAAGCATGATTTGTGTTATATCGGGGTCAGCATCACAATTCCCACTAAAGTTTGGCTAAAAGTATCATTTTATTTGGATTCCAATACAAAAAACGAAAGAGTTTAGCATGTAGAAAGTGTGTTTGAAAAATTGTGCATTTTTAACCACTTTTGAGCGACAGCCGCGCGGCTTAGCAAAAATCGCAAATGTGGGCCAAAAGTCGTCGTCAAGGAAACATCCAAACAAGACTTTTCCTGCATTTCAACTGCCTCCAAAAGCACAGCAAAGGCATCAGTAAATGTCTACTTCTCATTCAAACCCTAACCCTAACCCTAGCTCGGGCACTTGTATTACTCTACTCCAATGAAAAACCTTGCCTTCACATCCTGTGTTCAAAAAGTTACCCAAATGTCTCCAAACTCGTCAGAAACATTGAATGCAATGCTTGAAAGCACCCTCATTGTATCTGCACTGAATCTGTTTTACAATTCCAGTATTTTTTTTTTCGGCACCTGCTGCCAGAATACAGCTTGAAGTAAGCATGATTTGTGTTATATCGGGGTCAGCATCACAATTCCCACTAAAGTTTGGCTAAAAGTATCATTTTATTTGGATTCCAATACAAAAAACGAAAGAGTTTAGCATGTAGAAAGTGTGTTTGAAAAATTGTGCATTTTTAACCACTTTTGAGCGACAGCCGCGCGGCTTAGCAAAAATCGCAAATGTGGGCCAAAAGTCGTCGTCAAGGAAACATCCAAACAAGACTTTTCCTGCATTTCAACTGCCTCCAAAAGCACAGCAAAGGCATCAGTAAATGTCTACTTCTCATTCAAACCCTAACCCTAACCCTAGCTCGGGCACTTGTATTACTCTACTCCAATGAAAAACCTTGCCTTCACATCCTGTGTTCAAAAAGTTACCCAAATGTCTCCAAACTCGTCAGAAACATTGAATGCAATGCTTGAAAGCACCCTCATTGTATCTGCACTGAATCTGTTTTACAATTCCAGTATTTTTTTTTTTCGGCACCTGCTGCCAGAATACAGCTTGAAGTAAGCATGATTTGTGTTATATCGGGGTCAGCATCACAATTCCCACTAAAGTTTGGCTAAAAGTATCATTTTATTTGGATTCCAATACAAAAAAGAAAGAGTTTAGCATGTAGAAAGTGTGTTTGAAAAATTTTGCATTTTTAACCACTTTTGAGCGACAGCCACGCGGCTTAGCAAAAATCGCAAATGTGGGCCAAAAGTCGTCGTCAAGGAAACATCCAAACAAGACTTTTCCTGCATTTCAACTGCCTCCAAAAGCACAGCAAAGGCATCAGTAAATGTCTACTTCTCATTCAAACCCTAACCCTAACCCTAGCTCGCGCACTTGTATTACTCTACTCCAATGAAAAACCTTGCCTTCACATCCTGTTTTCAAAAAGTTACCCAAATGTCTCCAAACTCGTCAGAAACATTGAATGCAATGCTTGAAAGCACCCTCATTGTATCTGCACTGAATCTGTTTTACAATTCCAGTATTTTTTTTTTCGGCACCTGCTGCCGGAATACAGCTTGAAGTAAGCATGATTTGTGTTATATCGGGGTCAGCATCACAATTCCCACTAAAGTTTGGCTAAAAGTATCATTTTATTTGGATTCCAATACAAAAAACGAAAGAGTTTAGCATGTAGAAAGTGTGTTTGAAAAATTTTGCATTTTTAACCACTTTTGAGCGACAGCCGCGCGGCTTAGCAAAAATCGCAAATGAGGGCCAAAAGTCGTCGTCAAGGAAACATCCAAACAAGACTTTTCCTGCATTTCAACTGCCTCCAAAAGCACAGCAAAGGCATCAGTAAATGTCTACTTCTCATTCAAACCCTAACCCTAACCCTAGCTCGGGCACTTGTATTACTGTACACCAATGAAAAACCTTGCCTTCACATCCTGTGTTCAAAAAGTTACCCAAATGTCTCCAAACTCGTCAGAAACATTGAATGCAATGCTTTAAAGCACCCTCATTGTATCTGCACTGAATCTGTTTTACAATTCCAGTTTTTTTTTTTCGGCACCTGCTGCCGGAATACAGCTTGAAGTAAGCATGATTTGTGTTATATCGGGGTCAGCATCACAATTCCCACTAAAGTTTGGCTAAAAGTATCATTTTATTTGGATTCCAATACAAAAAAGAAAGAGTTTAGCATGTAGAAAGTGTGTTTGAAAAATTTTGCATTTTTAACCACTTTTGAGCGACAGCCGCGCGGCTTAGCAAAAATCGCAAATGTGGGCCAAAAGTCGTCGTCAAGGAAACATCCAAACAAGACTTTTCCTGCATTTCAACTGCCTCCAAAAGCACAGCAAAGGCATCAGTAAATGTCTACTTTTCATTCAAACCCTAACCCTAACCCTAGCTCGGGCACTTGTATTACTCTACTCCAATGAAAAACCTTGCCTTCACATCCTGTGTTCAAAAAGTTACCCAAATGTCTCCAAACTCGTCAGAAACATTGAATGCAATGCTTGAAAGCACCCTCATTGTATCTGCACTGAATCTGTTTTACAATTCCAGTATTTTTTTTTTCGGCACCTGCTGCCAGAATACAGCTTGAAGTAAGCATGATTTGTGTTATATCGGGGTCAGCATCACAATTCCCACTAAAGTTTGGCTAAAAGTATCATTTTATTTGGATTCCAATACAAAAAACGAAAGAGTTTAGCATGTAGAAAGTGTGTTTGAAAAATTTTGCATTTTTAACCACTTTTGAGCGACAGCCGCGCGGCTTAGCAAAAATCGCAAATGTGGGCCAAAAGTGGTCGTCAAGGAAACATCCAAACAAGACTTTTCCTGCATTTCAACTGCCTCCAAAAGCACAGCAAAGGCATCAGTAAATGTCTACTTCTCATTCAAACCCTAACCCTAACCCTAGCTCGGGCACTTGTATTACTCTACTCCAATAAAAAACCTTGCCTTCACATCCTGTGTTCAAAAAGTTACCCAAATGTCTCCAAACTCGTCAGAAACATTGAATGCAATGCTTGAAAGCACCCTCATTGTATCTGCACTGAATCTGTTTTACAATTCCAGTATTTTTTTTTTCGGCACCTGCTGCCAGAATACAGCTTGAAGTAAGCATGATTTGTGTTATATCGGGGTCAGCATCACAATTCCCACTAAAGTTTGGCTAAAAGTATCATTTTATTTGGATTCCAATACAAAAAACAAAAGAGTTTAGCATGTAGAAAGTGTGTTTGAAAAATTGTGCATTTTTAACCACTTTTGAGCGACAGCCGCGCGGCTTAGCAAAAATCGCAAATGTGGGCCAAAAGTCGTCGTCAAGGAAACATCCAAACAAGACTTTTCCTGCATTTCAACTGCCTCCAAAAGCACAGCAAAGGCATCAGTAAATGTCTACTTCTCATTCAAACCCTAACCCTAACCCTAGCTCGGGCACTTGTATTACTCTACTCCAATGAAAAACCTTGCCTTCACATCCTGTGTTCAAAAAGTTACCCAAATGTCTCAAACTCGTCAGAAACATTGAATGCAATGCTTGAAAGCACCCTCATTGTATCTGCACTGAATCTGTTTTACAATTCCAGTATTTTTTTTTTTCGGCACCTGCTGCCAGAATACAGCTTGAAGTAAGCATGATTTGTGTTATATCGGGGTCAGCATCACAATTCCCACTAAAGTTTGGCTAAAAGTATCATTTTATTTGGATTCCAATACAAAAAACGAAAGAGTTTAGCATGTAGAAAGTGTGTTTGAAAAATTTTGCATTTTTAACCACTTTTGAGCGACAGCCGCGCGGCTTAGCAAAAATCGCAAATGTGGGCCAAAAGTCGTCGTCAAGGAAACATCCAAACAAGACTTTTCCTGCATTTCAACTGCCTCCAAAAGCACAGCAAAGGCATCAGTAAATGTCTACTTCTCATTCAAACCCTAACCCTAACCCTAGCTCGGGCACTTGTATTACTCTACTCCAATGAAAAACCTTGCCTTCACATCCTGTGTTCAAAAAGTTACCCAAATGTCTCCAAACTCGTCAGAAACATTGAATGCAATGCTTGAAAGCACCCTCATTGTATCTGCACTGAATCTGTTTTACAATTCCAGTATTTTTTTTTTCGGCACCTGCTGCCAGAATACAGCTTGAAGTAAGCATGATTTGTGTTATATCGGGGTCAGCATCACAATTCCCACTAAAGTTTGGCTAAAAGTATCATTTTATTTGGATTCCAATACAAAAAACGAAAGAGTTTAGCATGTAGAAAGAGTGTTTGAAAAATTTTGCATTTTTAACCACTTTTGAGCGACAGCCGCGCGGCTTAGCAAAAATCGCAAATGTGGGCCAAAAGTCGTCGTCAAGGAAACATCCAAACAAGACTTTTCCTGCATTTCAACTGCCTCCAAAAGCACAGCAAAGGCATCAGTAAATGTCTACTTCTCATTCAAACCCTAACCCTAACCCTAGCTTGGGCACTTGTATTACTGTACACCAATGAAAAACCTTGCCTTCACATCCTGTGTTCAAAAAGTTACCCAAATGTCTCCAAACTCGTCAGAAACATTGAATGCAATGCTTGAAAGCACCCTCATTGTATCTGCACTGAATCTGTTTTACAATTCCAGTATTTTTTTTTTCGGCACCTGCTGCCGGAATACAGCTTGAAGTAAGCATGATTTGTGTTATATCGGGGTCAGCATCACAATTCCCACTAAAGTTTGGCTAAAAGTATCATTTTATTTGGATTCCAATACAAAAAACGAAAGAGTTTAGCATGTAGAAAGTGTGTTTGAAAAATTTTGCATTTTTAACCACTTTTGAGCGACAGCCGCGCGGCTTAGCAAAAATCGCAAATGTGGGCCAAAAGTCGTCGTCAAGGAAACATCCAAACAAGACTTTTCCTGCATTTCAACTGCCTCCAAAAGCACAGCAAAGGCATCAGTAAATGTCTACTTCTCATTCAAACCCTAACCCTAACCCTAGCTCGGGCACTTGTATTACTCTACTCCAATGAAAAACCTTGCCTTCACATCCTGTGTTCAAAAAGTTACCCAAATGTCTCCAAACTCGTCAGAAACATTGAATGCAATGCTTGAAAGCACCCTCATTGTATCTGCACTGAATCTGTTTTACAATTCCAGTATTTTTTTTTTCGGCACCTGCTGCCAGAATACAGCTTGAAGTAAGCATGATTTGTGTTATATCGGGGTCAGCATCACAATTCCCACTAAAGTTTGGCTAAAAGTATCATTTTATTTGGATTCCAATACAAAAAACGAAAGAGTTTAGCATGTAGAAAGAGTGTTTGAAAAATTTTGCATTTTTAACCACTTTTGAGCGACAGCCGCGCGGCTTAGCAAAAATCGCAAATGTGGGCCAAAAGTCGTCGTCAAGGAAACATCCAAACAAGACTTTTCCTGCATTTCAACTGCCTCCAAAAGCACAGCAAAGGCATCAGTAAATGTCTACTTCTCATTCAAACCCTAACCCTAACCCTAGCTTGGGCACTTGTATTACTGTACACCAATGAAAAACCTTGCCTTCACATCCTGTGTTCAAAAAGTTACCCAAATGTCTCCAAACTCGTCAGAAACATTGAATGCAATGCTTGAAAGCACCCTCATTGTATCTGCACTGAATCTGTTTTACAATTCCAGTATTTTTTTTTTCGGCACCTGCTGCCGGAATACAGCTTGAAGTAAGCATGATTTGTGTTATATCGGGGTCAGCATCTCAATTCCCACTAAAGTTTGGCTAAAAGTATCATTTTATTTGGATTCCAATACAAAAAACGAAAGAGTTTAGCATGTAGAAAGTGTGTTTGAAAAATTTTGCATTTTTAACCACTTTTGAGCGACAGCCGCGCGGCTTAGCAAAAATCGCAAATGTGGGCCAAAAGTCGTCGTCAAGGAAACATCCAAACAAGACTTTTCCTGCATTTCAACTGCCTCCAAAAGCACAGCAAAGGCATCAGTAAATGTCTACTTCTCATTCAAACCCTAACCCTAACCCTAGCTCGGGCACTTGTATTACTCTACTCCAATGAAAAACCTTGCCTTCACATCCTGTGTTCAAAAAGTTACCCAAATGTCTCCAAACTCGTCAGAAACATTGAATGCAATGCTTGAAAGCACCCTCATTGTATCTGCACTGAATCTGTTTTACAATTCCAGTATTTTTTTTTTCGGCACCTGCTGCCAGAATACAGCTTGAAGTAAGCATGATTTGTGTTATATCGGGGTCAGCATCACAATTCCCACTAAAGTTTGGCTAAAAGTATCATTTTATTTGGATTCCAATACAAAAAACGAAAGAGTTTAGCATGTAGAAAGTGTGTTTGAAAAATTTTGCATTTTTAACCACTTTTGAGCGACAGCCGCGCGGCTTAGCAAAAATCGCAAATGTGGGCCAAAAGTCGTCGTCAAGGAAACATCCAAACAAGACTTTTCCTGCATTTCAACTGCCTCCAAAAGCACAGCAAAGGCATCAGTAAATGTCTACTTCTCATTCAAACCCTAACCCTAACCCTAGCTCGGGCACTTGTATTACTCTACTCCAATGAAAAACCTTGCCTTCACATCCTGTGTTCAAAAAGTTACCCAAATGTCTCCAAACTCGTCAGAAACATTGAATGCAATGCTTGAAAGCACCCTCATTGTATCTGCACTGAATCTGTTTTACAATTCCAGTATTTTTTTTTTCGGCACCTGCTGCCAGAATACAGCTTGAAGTAAGCATGATTTGTGTTATATCGGGGTCAGCATCACAATTCCCACTAAAGTTTGGCTAAAAGTATCATTTTATTTGGCTTCCAATACAAAAAACGAAAGAGTTTAGCATGTAGAAAGAGTGTTTGAAAAATTTTGCATTTTTAACCACTTTTGAGCGACAGCCGCGCGGCTTAGCAAAAATCGCAAATGTGGGCCAAAAGTCGTCGTCAAGGAAACATCCAAACAAGACTTTTCCTGCATTTCAACTGCCTCCAAAAGCACAGCAAAGGCATCAGTAAATGTCTACTTCTCATTCAAACCCTAACCCTAACCCTAGCTCGGGCACTTGTATTACTCTACTCCAATGAAAAACCTTGCCTTCACATCCTGTGTTCAAAAAGTTACCCAAATGTCTCCAAACTCGTCAGAAACATTGAATGCAATGCTTGAAAGCACCCTCATTGTATCTGCACTGAATCTGTTTTACAATTCCAGTATTTTTTTTTTCGGCACCTGCTGCCAGAATACAGCTTGAAGTAAGCATGATTTGTGTTATATCGGGGTCAGCATCACAATTCCCACTAAAGTTTGGCTAAAAGTATCATTTTATTTGGATTCCAATACAAAAAACGAAAGAGTTTAGCATGTAGAAAGAGTGTTTGAAAAATTTTGCATTTTTAACCACTTTTCAGCGACAGCCGCGCGGCTTAGCAAAAATCGCAAATGTGGGCCAAAAGTCGTCGTCAAGGAAACATCCAAACAAGACTTTTCCTGCATTTCAACTGCCTCCAAAAGCACAGCAAAGGCATCAGTAAATGTCTACTTCTCATTCAAACCCTAACCCTAACCCTAGCTTGGGCACTTGTATTACTGTACACCAATGAAAAACCTTGCCTTCACATCCTGTGTTCAAAAAGTTACCCAAATGTCTCCAAACTCGTCAGAAACATTGAATGCAATGCTTGAAAGCACCCTCATTGTATCTGCACTGAATCTGTTTTACAATTCCAGTATTTTTTTTTTCGGCACCTGCTGCCGGAATACAGCTTGAAGTAAGCATGATTTGTGTTATATCGGGGTCAGCATCACAATTCCCACTAAAGTTTGGCTAAAAGTATCATTTTATTTGGATTCCAATACAAAAAACGAAAGAGTTTAGCATGTAGAAAGTGTGTTTGAAAAATTTTGCATTTTTAACCACTTTTGAGCGACTGCCGCAAAAATAGCAAATGTGGGCCAAAAGTCGTCGTCAAGGAAACATCCAAACAAGACTTTTCCTGCATTTCAACTGCCTCCAAAAGCACAGCAAAGGCATCAGTAAATGTCTACTTCTCATTCAAACCCTAACCCTAACCCTAGCTCGGGCACTTGTATTACTCTACTCCAATGAAAAACCTTGCCTTCACATCCTGTGTTCAAAAAGTTACCCAAATGTCTCCAAACTCGTCAGAAACATTGATTGCAATGCTTGAAAGCACCCTCATTGTATCTGCACTGAATCTGTTTTACAATTCCAGTATTTTTTTTTTCGGCACCTGCAGCCAGAATACAGCTTGAAGTAAGCATGATTTGTGTTATATCGGGGTCAGCATAACAATTCCCACTAAAGTTTGGCTAAAAGTATCATTTTATTTGGATTCCAATACAAAAAACGAAAGAGTTTAGCATGTAGAAAGTGTGTTTGAAAAATTTTGCATTTTTAACCACTTTTGAGCGACAGCCGCGCGGCTTAGCAAAAATCGCAAATGTGGGCCAAAAGTCGTCGTCAAGGAAACATCCAAACAAGACTTTTCCTGCATTTCAACTGCCTCCAAAAGCACAGCAAAGGCATCAGTAAATGTCTACTTCTCATTCAAACCCTAACCCTAACCCTAGCTTGGGCACTTGTATTACTGTACACCAATGAAAAACCTTGCCTTCACATCCTGTGTTCAAAAAGTTACCCAAATGTCTCCAAACTCGTCAGAAACATTGAATGCAATGCTTGAAAGCACCCTCATTGTATCTGCACTGAATCTGTTTTACAATTCCAGTATTTTTTTTTTCGGCACCTGCTGCCGGAATACAGCTTGAAGTAAGCATGATTTGTGTTATATCGGGGTCAGCATCACAATTCCCACTAAAGTTTGGCTAAAAGTATCATTTTATTTGGATTCCAATACAAAAAACGAAAGAGTTTAGCATGTAGAAAGTGTGTTTGAAAAATTTTGCATTTTTAACCACTTTTGAGCGACTGCCGCAAAAATAGCAAATGTGGGCCAAAAGTCGTCGTCAAGGAAACATCCAAACAAGACTTTTCCTGCATTTCAACTGCCTCCAAAAGCACAGCAAAGGCATCAGTAAATGTCTACTTCTCATTCAAACCCTAACCCTAACCCTAGCTCGGGCACTTGTATTACTCTACTCCAATGAAAAACCTTGCCTTCACATCCTGTGTTCAAAAAGTTACCCAAATGTCTCCAAACTCGTCAGAAACATTGATTGCAATGCTTGAAAGCACCCTCATTGTATCTGCACTGAATCTGTTTTACAATTCCAGTATTTTTTTTTTCGGCACCTGCAGCCAGAATACAGCTTGAAGTAAGCATGATTTGTGTTATATCGGGGTCAGCATAACAATTCCCACTAAAGTTTGGCTAAAAGTATCATTTTATTTGGATTCCAATACAAAAAACGAAAGAGTTTAGCATGTAGAAAGTGTGTTTGAAAAATTTTGCATTTTTAACCACTTTTGAGCGACAGCCGCGCGGCTTAGCAAAAATCGCAAATGTGGGCCAAAAGTCGTCGTCAAGGAAACATCCAAACAAGACTTTTCCTGCATTTCAACTGCCTCCAAAAGCACAGCAAAGGCATCAGTAAATGTCTACTTCTCATTCAAACCCTAACCCTAACCCTAGCTCGGGCACTTGTATTACTCTACTCCAATGAAAAACCTTGCCTTCACATCCTGTGTTCAAAAAGTTACCCAAATGTCTCCAAACTCGTCAGAAACATTGAATGCAATGCTTGAAAGCACCCTCATTGTATCTGCACTGAATCTGTTTTACAATTCCAGTATTTTTTTTTTTCGGCACCTGCTGCCAGAATACAGCTTGAAGTAAGCATGATTTGTGTTATATCGGGGTCAGCATCACAATTCCCACTAAAGTTTGGCTAAAAGTATCATTTTATTTGGATTCCAATACAAAAAACGAAAGAGTTTAGCATGTAGAAAGTGTGTTTGAAAAATTTTGCATTTTTAACCACTTTTGAGCGACAGCCGCGCGGCTTAGCAAAAATCGCAAATGTGGGCCAAAAGTCGTCGTCAAGGAAACATCCAAACAAGACTTTTCCTGCATTTCAACTGCCTCCAAAAGCACAGCAAAGGCATCAGTAAATGTCTACTTCTCATTCAAACCCTAACCCTAACCCTAGCTCGGGCACTTGTATTACTCTACTCCAATGAAAAACCTTGCCTTCACATCCTGTGTTCAAAAAGTTACCCAAATGTCTCCAAACTCGTCAGAAACATTGAATGCAATGCTTGAAAGCACCCTCATTGTATCTGCACTGAATCTGTTTTACAATTCCAGTATTTTTTTTTCGGCACCTGCTGCCAGAATACAGCTTGAAGTAAGCATGATTTGTGTTATATCGGGGTCAGCATCACAATTCCCACTAAAGTTTGGCTAAAAGTATCATTTTATTTGGATTCCAATACAAAAAACGAAAGAGTTTAGCATGTAGAAAGAGTGTTTGAAAAATTTTGCATTTTTAACCACTTTTGAGCGACAGCCGCGCTGCTTAGCAAAAATCGCAAATGTGGGCCAAAAGTCGTCGTCAAGGAAACATCCAAACAAGACTTTTCCTGCATTTCAACTGCCTCCAAAAGCACAGCAAAGGCATCAGTAAATGTCTACTTCTCATTCAAACCCTAACCCTAACCCTAGCTTGGGCACTTGTATTACTGTACACCAATGAAAAACCTTGCCTTCACATCCTGTGTTCAAAAAGTTACCCAAATGTCTCCAAACTCGTCAGAAACATTGAATGCAATGCTTGAAAGCACCCTCATTGTATCTGCACTGAATCTGTTTTACAATTCCAGTATTTTTTTTTTCGGCACCTGCTGCCGGAATACAGCTTGAAGTAAGCATGATTTGTGTTATATCGGGGTCAGCATCACAATTCCCACTAAAGTTTGGCTAAAAGTATCATTTTATTTGGATTCCAATACAAAAAACGAAAGAGTTTAGCATGTAGAAAGTGTGTTTGAAAAATTTTGCATTTTTAACCACTTTTGAGCGACAGCCGCGCGGCTTAGCAAAAATCGCAAATGTGGGCCAAAAGTCGTCGTCAAGGAAACATCCAAACAAGACTTTTCCTGCATTTCAACTGCCTCCAAAAGCACAGCAAAGGCATCAGTAAATGTCTACTTCTCATTCAAACCCTAACCCTAACCCTAGCTCGGGCACTTGTATTACTCTACTCCAATGAAAAACCTTGCCTTCACATCCTGTGTTCAAAAAGTTACCCAAATGTCTCCAAACTCGTCAGAAACATTGAATGCAATGCTTGAAAGCACCCTCATTGTATCTGCACTGAATCTGTTTTACAATTCCAGTATTTTTTTTTTCGGCACCTGCTGCCAGAATACAGCTTGAAGTAAGCATGATTTGTGTTATATCGGGGTCAGCATCACAATTCCCACTAAAGTTTGGCTAAAAGTATCATTTTATTTGGATTCCAATACAAAAAACGAAAGAGTTTAGCATGTAGAAAGTGTGTTTGAAAAATTTTGCATTTTTAACCACTTTTGAGCGACAGCCGCGCGGCTTAGCAAAAATCGCAAATGTGGGCCAAAAGTCGTCGTCAAGGAAACATCCAAACAAGACTTTTCCTGCATTTCAACTGCCTCCAAAAGCACAGCAAAGGCATCAGTAAATGTCTACTTCTCATTCAAACCCTAACCCTAACCCTAGCTCGGGCACTTGTATTACTCTACTCCAATGAAAAACCTTGCCTTCACATCCTGTGTTCAAAAAGTTACCCAAATGTCTCCAAACTCGTCAGAAACATTGAATGCAATGCTTGAAAGCACCCTCATTGTATCTGCACTGAATCTGTTTTACAATTCCAG